>NC_056734.1:889008380-889193380 GCF_019279795.1 Protopterus annectens
ATCAAATCATTCTTCCATTGAGCCACAGCAAGTCTTGAAACAATCTGATCCAAATGGAACTGGGAAGCTGGAGTAATCACAGCAAGCCAGGGTACAATGGGGGGGGGGGGGGGGTAAATCATAGAAAAAAATGAGCTGCTGATGTTAGCATCAGCAAACACGACACTTCTCACCACTTTTTTTGATTACTATGGGGCAGCCTGTGAGGGGGAACAATGAAGGACTGAAGAACAGAAAAGAAATAAGGGAAAAGTTGGACAGATGAAAACTTTTCAGCTTAAAGCCTGCTGCTCAATTCACTTTTATGAACATTTAAAGTAATATTTAAACACTGGTCCTTTTAAAAACTATTATATGGTGCAGTGAGTGGTTTCCATAAATATGTTTTCATTTTTATATTGCAGCAAAACATTGACAGTAATGAATGCGTACATAAAAGACTGCCTTAAATTTATCACTGTCAAAGTAACAATCAGGTGGGAGGCTTACATGATCAGACGCAAAGCAGCCTTGTTCCTGTTTTACCCAGGGAGCAAAATCAATTATGAGAAAAATCAAGCAGGATCACTGAGGGTGGGGAATGGTTGATGTTACCTGGCTAGAGTGACAGAGCTCCGCTGCAAAAGCAAAAACATTGAATTTGCATAAAACTGAAGCAAAGGACTGCAGATTCAATGACATGGGTTCACTTAATGTACACATTGGCACCAGAAAAATTTAGTGTCTTTTTCCAAGCTGCATGTCTGACACTATTCCTTTAAAGTATGCAGTACTTTTATGCTGGAATCTCGTTGCGGGAAGAAATCTAGACAAAGCCTAAAATAAGAGGGGGGGGCAATAATAGGGGCAGATTGACCTTATAAACTTAGAAAGGTGTTGAAATAACAAGACTAGGGCTAGGTTGGATTTTGTGTTGGACATGAAATCAAAAACAGATGCATATCATTGCATACTGAGTTCAAACAGCAGAGGGGAACCACAAAGAACGATCCTTCTTAAAAGCCAAATATTCATGTAACTATCAGTTGATAAGCATGTATAAATAAAAGTTCATGAAAATGTATTTATTTATTTGCTGATATATTTAATTAATTAACTAACAAATACAAAAACTATATAATTAATTAACTAACAAATACAAACACACAGTAAAACAGCTTAGGATATTAGAACCAAGACATAGATTGACAACCTGTGCATTAAATACGTGCGGAGAGATGATGCGAGCAAAGATGCAGCAAGGCTGAAAGTGCAAGTACGATTGAAAAGTGATAGGACTGAAAAAACAAAGCATAGTTTACAGTGGGAGGCAAAACAGGTCTGGAATTTAATATATAAAAGAAAAATGACACTGAGTGGGAATGGGAGTGACGTGTATGGTGGGCGTTACTTTGGTCAGCTAAAGTTTAGACCCGAATTTTAAACACTGGGATTGTTCCTTTAAACCATTTTTGAGATTATGACTTGAATATTTATTGTTTAATAAAATGTTATATATTTTTTTAAGTTTCACACTGTCTAGAAACTCTAGATATGGATGTAGTCGGGTTTTGAACAAGGACATAGACAGTGAGTTTTAAAGTATAGCTTGAGGCTTTTTTTAAACTGAGTAAGAGAGAGTTCAACAGTAAGATCAGCAGGAAGAGAGCTCCAAGTTTTGCCAACAGAGTTAGCAAACAGAGAGTCCTCAACAGAGTTGTTGATTTGGATGTTTTAACCAGTAGTTTCTTAGAAGAGCAAAGTGACCTCAGGTTGCTATAAGGGTTGATGATATTTTTAAGTGCAGGCATATTATCAGGGTGACTGAGAACTTTATGGCCAATTATAAGCTGGTTGTACTGAAGTAGGCTAGGCCATTTTAGCCACTCCAGAAGATTTAGGTTGTGATAGTGGTGGGTCCTATAGGACACGCCTGTTGCAAATCTAGCAATATGGTTATAACAGCTGGAGAGTTTGCTAAGAGCGAATTTGTTCAAATTGGTGAGTAGAGGGGAGGCATAGAGAAGAGTGGAGAGTAAATGGGAATGATCAATATTAGTCCTAGCAAATGGAGTAAGGAATGGTTTGATCTTATAGAGGGAGCCAAGTTTTTTGTTAATGGTTTTGATAGTTTGATTGACATGGATATCAAATTTGAAGGTGTTGTCTATTGTGCTACCGAAGAGTTTGGTTTGCACATCTGGGGAGATAATGGTACCATTATTAGATTTTATGGTAAAGAGAAGTGCAGAAGACTTACAAGTGGGGGAAAAAGAAGCAACTTTGTTTTATTAGGGTTTAATATCAGCTGATGGTTAGAGAGCCAGCTTTCAACTATACTGAAAGTATTCTGGGTTAATGTCATTAGTTCTGTCGGGAAGGTGGCCGAACAAATCAAGGTGGAGACATCCGCATATTGGATACAGGTAGCATTTGAGATGACAGTGGGAAGGTCATTAATAAAGAGAGAAAAAAGAAGGGGTCCTAGTATGGAGCCCTGGGGGACACCTAGGGTGACATGTAGATGGGTTGATAGTTTGTCCTGCCATAGGACGGCTTGTTGTCTACCACACAGGTAAGACTGGAACCACTGAAGTGCACGGCTATTTAGTGAGAATGCCTTAAGGGTGTGCATAAGTATTTGGTAGTTGACCATATTGAAGGCCTTGGAGAGATATAAAAAGAGGGCTGAGGAAAGCTTGCTATTATTTCGGTTAAGGTTTATGGTGTTAGAGAAGGATAGGAGGGCTGAGATGGTACTGTGGTGTGGCCTGAAACCATGCTGAGAGTTAGCCAACAGCTTATTCTGGGTAAGATAATGCACAAGTTGTTTATGGACACACTTCTCCATAATTTTAGCCAGTGGTGACAGAATAGCTATGGGTCTAAAGTTTGACAGTTCGAAGGAGTTGCCTCCTTTATGAAGTGGTATTACATGACATATTTTCCAAATGGAGGGGATGGTGGCTTCAGATAAAGTTCTGTTGATTATGATGGAGATGGGGTATGCTATGGCATCTGCTGCTTTTTGCAGATACTCTGGTGGGAGGAGATCAGCTGCTAGAGTACTTGGTTTTAATTTTTTTAATTAGAGATCTGATAAGTGATGTAGAAACAGGCTGAAAGTTAAAGGAGAGTGGGGTATTGACTGTACAGAATTTGGGCTGGAGCAGCTGGGTGCCAGTTGGCTGGCTAGGGATTCAATAGTCTCTGTGAAGAAACTAAAGGCATTTGCAATATCCTCTAGGGATTTATTGTTGGAAACTGATGGGGTAGGAATGGAGGACTGTCCTGGGTGAAGAAGTTTGTTTATTCCTGCCCAAAACTTTTCAGGTTTGTTGTGATGTTTTTGATGAAGATGGTAGTAGAAGTTTTTTTTTTTGTCTAGTATAATACATTTTTTGGGTGATTCCTTAACTATCGGTATCCGAGTTGATCTAGTGGATCTTTTGTGGCACACCATTTGTACCATGCCTTATTTCAAGGTATGATTTTAGATTTGGTCTCTTTTGATAGCCACGGGGCAGTTTTTGTTTTGGTTCTAATGGAGCGAGCAGGAACGTGAGAATCAAGAATAGTAAGGAATATGGAATTAAAATATGCTACTGCATCGTCCAGTGAAAGGTGCTTTAGGATTGACCAACTGCAAGCTTTAAGTTCATTTTGAAAATTGGTGGAGTTTATTTTATTTATCATTTGTTGACCGGGAAAGTCCGACTAGGTTCCACAGTGCCTGTTTTCAGCGGAGGCCCAGGGAGAAATGCTCCAGAGTTGAAGTTCTTATTATTTCTGATGGTTTTAAAGGTGGTCTGGTAGGGGTTGTTCACCTTGTGCTTGATAATGTACGTAAGTAAGTGGTCACTTAGGTCAGCTGGGAGGGTCGCTGGCTTGTACATATAGGGATGGCTGTTGATAAGTACCCAATCTAGGATACTGTCTTTGTTATTGGGTTTGCCTATCTTGGTGGGGGAGGATATGAGCTGCATAAAACCATGTAGGCTGACATGGGTTGTAGGAGATTCCGAGGAACAGGTGTTTCAATCAATGTTAAAATCTCCACGCACCATAGTTTCTTGGGGGTAGGTACTGGATAAACAGTGGAGGATGTACTCTAGGGTGTTTGTATTATTACCTGGGGGAATGTAAATGCAGACAATGTTTATGCATTTGTTATTGTTTATCTGTAGTTTGGTAATAAGAATTTCTGCATTATTGAACTGGGGTGGTTGTAGGGAGACTGTAGTAACATCTAGTGTATTTTTATAGAGTACAGCTACCCCACCACCCTTCCTAGTAGTGCGATCTAATCTAAGTAAGTCTTACCCTGGTGGTATTACCTCATTGTCTTTAGTTACTGATTTTAGCCAGGTCTCCGTAAGACATAATGCATTGGGGGAGTAAACTGATAAGACTATTGTAGTTGTCCATCCACATCTGATGAAGTGTACTTGGTAGAAATGAAAACGCTGTTGTTTTAAAGTTTATACATTTATGCAAGTGTAATTTTTATTAAAAACTGCTTCAACTGGCTCCTAGTTGATGGTGGTATCTTTCCTAAGTACCTTGGACTTAGTTTTTGTGAACTTTTGGTGCTTTTGCCATTTTTTGTGGATTCCTTGAAACTATGCACAGTTTTATTTTTTTCTCAGTTCATCTCACTCGCTTTCACTATTTCTTTGCCTTCTGTGGACACCTGGAGCTTTCCATACAAGCCAGAATACAGATCTCAATGTTGTGTCTTTCGGCTTATCGGGCCCGGTTAGGGGTCGCCACAGCGGAACTCCCATCTGCTAATGTTTGGTAGTGGATTTTTACATGCCGAGTTACCAGCCCTGACACACAACCTTCAACGAAGGCACGCCTATTCACGCCCCTTCTGGGCCAAATGCAGCTCTACTGCCATCTGGTGTCATAGAATCATAAAAGGTTCAAGGTACTGAGTCTTGCAACCATTAAGCATTAACATGCCATACCATAGTCCATAGACTGTACCTCCCTTCTCAAGGAGGGCTAGTCTAGTAAAGGAAGCAGTGAATTTTTGAATAGCCGTACAATTGTACACGTCCTGTTTGAAGGAATACATTGCAGTAGGGGTCTATTCCAGAGACGAGTGAGATGCTGAGTAATGATTCTGTCTCTCCAGCTCATTTACTGATCTTCTGAAGAAGGTATAGATCCCTTGTTCTGGTATTTGTTGGACTGTTGGATATGTGAAGATGCAAGAGATCCTGGATTACTGGATCCCACACAGCTCAAAAGGGAAAGTACAGGTCCTCAATGAGGAGTCTTTAAGACCCAGAAAGAGAGAGAGTGTTTTAAATCTTTTCTAGTAGAAAATTCCAGAGTATCTTAACAAAGGGAATACCCACTGTTAAAGACACTCTGGAATCTTTCCAGTTATTTGATCGGCTGGTAAGGTTCACCCCAAAGAGGGCATTGTGTTCTGTTAATCGGTCCGATCAGTGCTAGAATACAAAGGGACAGTATCAGCTTTAGATCTGGATGACATTCCCTTAACAATGAGCTGCACCAGTTAGAGGGATTGCCTGACAATGTTTGCCACATAGTGACCAAAGGAGAGGGAATTATAACCCAGGTTCCCAGATCTCTAACTACATTTTCTTTTTAAAGTAGGGTACTGCAACTGCTATATGCTGGGGTGGTTTGTCTACCAAATGCAACAACGTTACATTTTTTAGCATATAATTTAAGCACATTTTCAATACACCAGGCATTTATAAGTGTTAAGTTCCTGCTGAAGGATTTCTATGTCAGAGGGAGATTTGACAATGATTCCAATTTTGCAGGCATCTGCAATCTTGGTTTGCCATAGATCTTGGATCTTAGTCCGCAGGTCCGAGAAGTAAATAAAAAACAAAAGTGGTATTGGTCACTGCACTGAGGACTGTGGACACACTGGTGGCCTTCATGTTCTCTGGTAGTGCCCCTGCCAACTCCATTGTGTGGGTTGTCCTTTAGTTAATTTCTACCCATCTTACCACATAGGGTTTATTTCTTATCTGCTTAGTTTATTAATTATGCTAGCATGGGGATGGTGTCAAATGCTTTTGTAAAATCAAGGTAGGCCTTGTGTACAGTGTGAACACTGTCAACAGCTTGTGTTATCATTCTGAGGAAAGTTATCTGGTTCATTTGACAGGCTCAATGTTTTACAAAAGCAAAATGCTGTGGACCTAGCCTGATGAGATTTTTAATGTCTATGTTAATCAAGTTTGTCATATTGTGTTTCATGGTCTTACAAATGAGACTCATCATGTGACGTGCCTTTACGGAATGGCTTCACTATTGCTGCACAACATACTTCTGGGACTCCTCCTGTAACCATGCTCAGGTTAAAAAACTTATGAAGAGGTTTAACAAACATGTTACCTGGTTCCATGGAGGAAGTGTTCTTAGTCTTGCAAAGCACCTTCAGTACATGATGATGATGAGAGATTTTGAGGGATACAGGGATGATGAGGCTTTGGATAGTCATCTCAAGCAGTAAAATTCACAATAAATTAATTTTCTAGTATACTGGCAATGCCCATTATTCACAATCTTTCATTTACACTGCCAATTTTTGTAAACATATATTATACACTTCTACTCACCATAACAATGTATGTGTATTGTCTGGTTCTATCCTTCCTCAACCCATGGATCTCAGAACTGAATTCAGATGTTACTTTCAGACATAGGATCCATAACTCAGGCTCCTCCCCTTACCCATAATCCCCTCCAAACCCCACAATTCCTCAGATCGAGTTTGCCCCCATTCCTAGGACTCAAATGGCTAATAACACTCTATCTCATAAAAAGGATAAGCATAGAAGTTTGGGTAGATGATACAGAAAAAGATAGATAGGTAGACTGATCTGGAACTAAGGTAGGAAAAAAGATCTTTCTGATATACCCCACAGGTCATACCGAAGACTACACAGACTTCCTCCATTATATGGAAGTGGGAGTGGAGGGAGGGAAGTTGAGGAAGGACAGAAATGGACAACACAGATGCATCATTATGGTGAGTACATAACTTTTGTATCTGATGTTGTCTTTTCCATCTATTCCTAAACTGGTGGGACAGAGGCCCCAGCTGCTTGAAACCCAGGTTGGTCTTCATGGAAGGATATTCCAGAGGACAGCAGAACCAAATGCCGCCTTGTCTCTCAAAAAATATCCAACTTGTAATGGGCAATAAAAGTAAGGGCACTGGACCAAATGGCAACAGCACAAATATCATCTATTGAAGTTCTACTAAAAATGCAAAGAGGTGAAAACAGATCTTGTTGAATGTGCTCTTGGACGTCTCTGCAGGGTCAATCCATTATCCTTATAAACATAAGAAATGCAGTCAGTGAACCATCTGGCAGAAGTTAGTTTTGACACACTACCTACCCAATCTTGCTTTTGAGAAGGAAACAAATAATTGGTCAGCTTTCCTGAAGGATTTCATTCTGTGAAGACAGAATCTGTGTTATATACATACATCCAACAAATAAAGCATATATTGCCCCTTATGGTGAGTTTAGGAAAAAAAAACTGGCAAGTTGACAGTTTGGTCAAGTACTGCTTCTGACACTACTTTTGGCAAAAAGCAGTGGTTGGTGCCTACAGAAACACTGTCTTTATGAAAAATCAGGTATGATGGTGAACAAGATACTGCTTGGAGGTCAGATACTTGTCTAGCTAAAGTAATGACAACTAGAAAATTTTATTATCCAAGATAACATTTTTAAGTTCACTGCCTGTTCAAAGGAAGATTGTGTCAAGGCCTATAGAGGTACTATAAGATCCCAAGGAGGAGTGGGATCCTTAATAGGGGGGTCTACCCTTAAGGAACACTTTACATAATTTAAAAGAGTCCAAAGAGGAATGATTTTTGCCAGTATAAAAGTTGGAAATCGCAGCTAGTTGTACCTTGACTGTGGAAAATTGTGGCAAGAAAATGTAAGACTGCTGGAACAGGGGCTGAGAAGGGATCCGGATATCTCTCATGGGCCCAAATAGAAAATCTTTTCCATTAGCTCTTGTATATCTTCCTAGCTGAGCTTTTTAGGAAGAAGTGAAAAAGTGTAGAACTGAGAAGACAGCCTGGACTGGAAGTGGAGAAACCATGAGGTGAGCTTGAGTGCTTGAATGTCCAGATGAGGTAGATTGGATGGTTGAGATAGAAGATTTGAGAACTGAGCCAGGACCCAAGGAAGGTGTACAAGGTGAGGTCAAAGGAAGGGGAACCATACCTGTCGAGGCCAGAAAAGGGCAATTCATATGACTTTGCCAGTGGTGCTTTTTGTATAAATTCTGGAATAAGAGGAATCAGTGAGTATGCATAGAGGAGATGGGGGGTTGGCAATCATGAAGCAGAGCATCTGTCAGTGACACCCATTTTGGGAGGGGGGATCAGGGCAAAGCACCTGCTGGATTTGAAGTTGTAGGCAGGGAAGCAAATAGATTGCAACACATTTTGCACTATTAACAAAATATCTGATTCACCACTGACAAATTCAGAGGCCACTCATGAGGCAGTACACCAGACCTGCTCAGTCAATCTGCTAATATGTTGGACTTCTCCAGAATGTGCATTGGAATTATAAAGCGGTTGGAGGAGCCTAGTGCCACACTCTCATTGCTTTCTGACACAAAGGGGAGGAGCGGGTTCCTCCTTGTTTGTTGATTTACCAGACCACTAACATGTTTTCCATCTGTATAGCAATCACCCCCAGAGGGAGAACATCCTGGAATGCCTGCAATGCTAGTAGGACTGCTTGCATCTCCAGAATACTGATGTGAAAACTGGTCTCTGAAGGAGACCAAGTGCCTTGAATAGTCCTTCCCAAGTAGCGCCCCACCCCCAGCTGTGACGTGTCTGTAGTCACCATGGCCTTGGGTAAGGGTGGAACAGAAGGATGCCTGTGAGGAACCTCCAGTCCTTGAACCCATCAGGCTACATGTTTCTTGAAATTATTGATGATTTATATGAGAAAAATCATGAGTTGTTCATCTTATTGACCACTTGACTGCCAAAGTCTACTGTAGTACTCTCATCAAACCTCACCTGTGGACCAAGTGTAATTGATGCAGCCATGGATCCTAGAAGCTGTAAATACAACTTGGTTAAACTCCAGGAGATGTGTGAAAGAAAGGTGTGACTTGGCAAAACTGACTGTGATGTCCACTTTGAAGCAAAGGTGAAGCAGGTAATATCTGGCAGTGGTGCAAATCAAATGCTTGGAGGGAACAGTGTGGAGCCAGTCATCTAGGTAGAGAAAACACTCAGGATACTAGCAATCTCAAGTGAGCCACAACCACTGCCATGCATTTGCTGAACACAACACCAAAGAACTCTGAATTGAAAATGACTGGTTCCCAGCTGGAAGCAAGAAATCTCCTGGACCACCTGTACATTTTGACATGATAGTATGCATCTTGGAATTCTACTGAGCACATCAACTCATCCTTTCATAAAAGTGGAAGTATGGACTGAACTATGACCATCCAGAATTTTGTGTGATTGACAAACAGTTTCATATGACTTGGGTCTAAGATTGGCCCAAGGTCAACATTTTGATTTGGCACCAAAGAGAGTCTTGAATACGTTCTGAACCCTTGCTGGTCTGGTGGGATCTTTGGTATGATTCTTTTGGTTAGCAATTTTTGTTTTTATAAGGCTGTGTCCTTTCTCTGATGGGATGGCACATTGGATAATTACTTTAGGTGAAGGATGAGAATATGGAATATAGTAGCCTCTGGTAATAGCAGCAGATGCATGCAGACATCTTTGGTGATGGATGTCCAGGATTCTGGGTGCAGATATAAGTGCCCCTGAAAGCCTCTACAGTCAGTAGTCAGACAACACTACATGAGTGCTGGTAAGGCTTCTCTGTAAAGGGACCCCTGAAGCTTTAGTTCTGCAGGCCTCCTCTGTCATGAGGGTGATGTCTAGTGTTGACATTTTTCACTGTGGCTAATACCAGACCAAAGGCACACTTCTCACACCTCCCATAACCCTAGCCATCCCCTCTCAATGTCCTGCTCACTCTCCACCCATTCTGTGATGTCAGTGTCACATCAAATGAGGGGGAACACCCTCTTTTCTGTTCATCATGCCTTCTTTCCACCGATTTACTATGCTTTTCTGAAAAAAAACATACCAAATCTGCCGATTTCACAAACTACAATAGTCTGTTTCTTTTTCTAAAACAGAATATCGGAGTTTGTACAATGTTTTTCAGACTACTGGACAGTGGGTTTGATTTCCGGATAGTCTGGAAAAAATGGCTAGGTGGCAATACTAGTGACATCTATTATTCCAGTTCCCTCCTCCACCTTGGTGAGTTCTGTCTCCAAAGCAGTCCAGGGAAAACACAGATTACAGAACTGCATCTTTCTACCCCCTTTCTATTCGCTCCTGGAGAGATTTTCTTTAAGACTGGGTCCAAAAAGGGTCAATCCATCAAAGTGAGCATAGATTAAAGATGTCTTAAAGGGCTCTGCTAAGTCACACAGTTGCATCCAGTCATGCCTCCAAACAGTAATAATCAGAAGGGCTTTGCTCTTAAACTTGTCTTTTTTTCGGTTCAGCTAGAGCTGCCTGACAGTTTAGACGAGTGGAAGGTGCCGTGAAGCTTTGGAAGCTGGATATAATCCATATAGCTAAGGCTACTACAGTGGTGAACATTCAAACATTTACTGTTATGGTAAGTTCAGCTCACACAACTATACTTTCTAACTTCTGACTCATCCCACTCTTCTGAGTGCACAAGTTCACTTGAGAAAAAAAAAGAACTCTTGCTGGAGCTTACAAAAAAAAAAAAAAAAAATTTAATTATTTGACAAAAGGTCCACATTTTTTTAAAGTCTGATCAGTGGTTTAAATAAAACATCTAAGTTCACTTTCTGCTAAGTATGTCTTCAGTCTTTTATTAGCAAATGCTTTAACCAATAAGGACTGGAGTTGGGAGACAGATCAGAATTCCAAAATGACATGTGATTTTGAAGTTGGGGCCATATGATCAAAGTTTTGATACTTTGAATGTTTTGAATGGATATCGTGGTACAACATGGAAAGGGACATTTACCCTTTGCAATGTAGTGCTATCTCGGAGTTGGTAATTTAATTAGCATGGGGTGTGGAGGGTACAGGGGAGCTTCCCCCCCTGCAAAAATGTTAAAAATAGAATTTAAAATTTTTTTTTTAATGTTCAGCGTTCTGAAACTTTGGTCATATGTATTTCGAAGTTTCAGAACTTGGATAATCTGACATAAATCCCTTAGAGCATATGAGTAAAGCCATGAACTGTTAAACAGCTGTTTCCTGTAGTACATGGTTTGATTCCCTCAGCCTTTTTTATGTTTTATGTCACTCTACCAGGTTACTTCACCAGACAGTTCTCCTAGGCTTCTCCTGAAAAGGGACACTTGTGTCCCATGGACTATCACAGGCTGTCAAGCAGATGTGTTACATAGTTGTCTTTTGAATTCCATCACCCTTTCCAGATGATAACTATTACTTTACTAAATGTTATTTAGTATTAATAGCAGTCCATCTATTGCAGTATTATAATGGTTTTCCAGGTGCATTTTCACTAAATGCAAGTTTCAATGGAAGAAACACTGTTTCTTATGTTAAATCTGTTTTCAGTGTAAGACTATTTTTTGTTTGTTTAGAAAATGTCTGTCCATGTATTTTTTATATAATATGAAAAAAAATAAATGGAATCCAAATATCTGTGATGACTGTAAAAGTAAAGAAGAAAAGGATATGAACACTGGCAAGTTTGAACCATGTTTATGGTACCTGGGGAGAGACATTCAAGTAATGCAGCTCTCTGCATCAAGCATTATTTCCCTTAAGAGCACACAGGGAAAACATTCAGTCCAGATGCTGATTTTCCCTCTTTTTTCAGATCCCTGAGAAGACTTCCCACTGGCACAGCTATAGAGTTGAATCCTTAGCCGAATGCCCAAGCCAAGGCCTCCAGCACCCTTTCTGTGAAACCAGTGCTTTGTGTTCCTGCTCCAAGCAGCTGACACACACATACACACACACACACACACACACACACACACACACACACACACACACACACACACACACACATTCATTTGATTTTCACATGCATACACCTGGGAGAGGCTGGCACAGATTTACTAGCTATGCCCCCTTCTGCCCAGACTACAAGGTAGTTACTGCCACCAGATACTCCAAAGCTAGCTAGTGTAAGGCTCTTACAAGGGTAACCCATTATAGTGAGTGAAATTAATATTAGTACAAATGGTAATGCTGACCAAACAGCAAGGGTTTCAGGAGCAGCCACAGTGTGTCACCAAATACATATAAGTACTCTCAATGTTTAAAATATTCTCTAAAGGACCAGACACAATGAAACATTTAAATATATTTAACAGCAAATATTAAAAGAACATGAAAATACTAAATATCTATTTACAATAAACACCAGAGTTTCAATCACAGGAAATACTAAAATAACATAGATGAATAGATTCACACAGATTTAGAAAAACAGTATTTAACTAATCTCACAATATTTTCCTGACTAATCTAAAGAATTACTATTCCCTGGTTCACTTACAAGAGTAAAGCAAAATGAAGTAGGTGAGTCCTTCCATGTCAGGTTCCAAAAACAGAGTGCTCAGACACTGAAAGACTTCTCTCTGTAATATACCATAAAATGCTGAAACAAACTCAAAAAGAATAAACAGTAAATAAAATAAAATTAATCAATGGCTTGAAATGACTTAAAGCACCAACTTTAATAACAAAATAAACATACAAAACAAATGGCAATGAATCAAACATCAATTAAATAATCAAATGAGATCACATGATCTACTTACATCACTTGTTTAACCCTTTCCTTTTCAAAACCACCTTGTAATTTTCCCTTTCATTTATACCAGGAAAAACACATGTATTTAACCTAACCTGCCAACAATAGTTTTTCTAAGTCATCCTCCGCTTCTAGACTTACATTATAGTTTAAAACCCGATCTATAATACTAAATTTAAAATAAACAATATTAATTTCTGAACTATGCTTACTAATAACATGCTTTGCTAAACTATTACTAAGATCTTTATTTTCTACAATCCTCAAATGCAAATACACGCTCACTAAACACCATAGAAGTTCTGCCTATATAAAATGCAGGATGTAACCCACATAAGGCAACATATACTACAAACATAGAGCTACAGTTATATTCTTGTGACAATTTAATATTATAATTTCTAGCAACTATTTCCACCTCTTTGTCTTCTACTATATATTGACAGAACTTACAGTTGCTACACTTAAACATTCTTAGTTTATCCCCTGATGGTAAACTGAAAACAACATTCCTATAAAAACGCTCTTTTAATATCATTTAAGCCAGCAAAATTAGTAAGAAATTTTCAATTTTTTCTAAGTATCTGTTTTATACCTACTTTATCCAATGAGTTTTGTAATACTATTTCTATCCTGAATTAAACCATTTCTTTGGGCACCCATTTGTCTAATACTTACAACTTTATTCCTAGATTCTTTTATAATACTATCCGGGTATCCCTTGCTACAAAATCTTTTACTTAACTGTTCACATTCATAATTAAAAAAAATCAACATCTTCAGTTAAATCACTCATAAAAACTGCCCTATTACTACATATTTTTTTCAATTTATTATTATGCATACTACTATAATGAAGGTAGCTATTACTTTGTAATTCTTTTTAAAAATCCTAACGTTTAAAGTGTTGGCAGATTTATAAACTACTAAATCTAAAAAAATTACTATATTTAAACTTAAGATACCTAGAAACATTATTAAAATAAGCTAAAAATTCAAGCAATCTTTCCATACTACCTTTCCAGAAAAAAGAACAAATCATCAATAAAACACTTATAAAATATAACATTCTCAAAAAACTCTAAAGCAAAAATCAATTCTTTTTCCCAGCCTGTCATAAATAAATTGGCGTAGCTGGGGGCCATAGCTGCCCCCATAGATACACCATTTATTTGCCTGTATATTTCACCATTAAACATAAATTATAACTTAGAATAACATCTAAAATTTCAGTTTACAATCTAATCTCTTCACATGTAAAAACACCTGATACCACCATCTCTCTTATTTACTACTTCAAGCCCTTCTTCATTGGGAATGGTGGTGTATAAAGAAACACCATCTGCCATTACTAGTATCATAGATTCATCTACTTTCAACTTGGAAACAAGGTTTTTAAACTCGAAACAATCCTTAATATAGGATTCACTACAACATGCTAATTTTTGCAAACACGCATCCACATATATTGATAAAGGCTCTGTTTTACTACCTTGACTGGCCACAATTGGCCTAAAAGTGGGCTCATCTACTCCACCACTTCTCCAGAAACTAAGCCCTCTAAAAAACATTCTTCGATGCATGCATCAAGCATACTATAAGATTCGATAACTTCTTCCCAAACAACTTTCTTATAAAATTTGCAATCCTTAACATCTTTTTTAATTCACTGCAATAACAACTCATATCTAACACCACCACAGCATTTTGTCTTGCTTCAACTCAAAAAGTGCTCGTCTTTCTTCAACAGTCATATTATAATATTTGTTACCAGAATTCACACTTAAATCTCTAATATCATTTTCACATGTTAAGAGAAAAGCCTCTAATTCAGGCCATAGACTTGGATTAAAAAGACTAGGCTTTTTAAAATGCTGTTTTATCAGTCACATCCATGATAAAAAAACATTTCAAATGTAACTTTCTAGTATAGTCTCTGAAAGCATTCACAGTCTTTATCAAGTCCACCTTCCTGACGGCACAATGGTCAAGCCTCTACATAAAACATTTAAATGTGCACCACCTAAGTACACACTCTACAAATTCACTACCTTAAGCACATCAGAAACAGTCCCTTGTAATGTCCAAAATTTTACTTCTTTGGGTAACTGTTCTTGTTGCTTTTTTTCACCCAGTGCTTCCTTTGTTTTTGATTTTGGTAGTTGCGATTGCCAAAACCTTTTCTTTTTGGCCCCTGAGAACACTGCCTTGGAGCTTGCATGGCTACATCTGCCCATGGTCTTCCCCCGTACCTCCATCCTGGTACACTGCTACCTTTCTAAAACCTGCTCAAGGACAGAACGCTGTACTTGTTTATGCACATGAACTGCCTTTTCCTGGTCAGTATTAGCCTTTTCAATAGAAGTATCCACAATACTGCCTGAACTGGACCTTAACATCTTCATTATTCTTGATTCTTCTTCCTTATTCAGATTTGTTGTGGTTGCTGTTGTGCCACCCTTTCTTCAACTACATCATGCATTTCCAGAGTCCTCAGCTGCTTCTGTAGCCCAAAACATTAAATTAGCCCCAATCTCATAATCTTCTTTGTCTGTAATAAACCTTTTTAGCTTGCACTTTTTTAAATAGTTGCTAGAAATTATAATATTAAATTGTCACAAGAATATAACTGTAGATCTAGGTTTGTAGCATACGTTGCCTTATGTGGGTTATGTCCTACATTTTATATAGGCAGAACTTCTAGGGTGTTTAATGAGAGAGTATATGAGCATTTGTGGGCTGTAGAAAATAAAGATCTTGTTAATAGTTTAGCAAGGCATGTTATTAGTAAGCATAGTTCAGAAATTAATACTGTTTATTTTAAATTTAGTATTATAGATCAGGTTTTAAACTATAAGGTAAGGCTAGAAGTGGAGGATGACTTAGGTTGGAAAGAATATTGTTAGCATGTTAGATTAAATGCATGGATTTTCCCCTGGTATAAATGAAAGTGAAAATTACAAGGTGGTTTTGAAAAGGAAAGGGTTTTAAACAAGTGATGTAAGTAGACCATGTGATCTCTTTTGATTATTTAATTGAGGTTTGATTCTTTGCAACTTGGTCTGATGAAGTTCCATAACTGGGACGAAAGCACTTATCAGTTATTTTGTATATTTGTTTTGTTACTAAAGCTGGTGTTAAGTTGTTTCAAGCTGTTGATTCATTTTACTTCTCTCTGTAATATCTAAACATTATTTCAGAGTCTGTTACAAAATGACATCACATCTGGTCATCTGACTGTTTCTCACACTGCTCCCATCACTAGAAGCTACCAGGATTTAGCACAAATGTGATACCCCGAGGTTTGCTTAAGTTTATTGCAGCATCTGAAAGCTGTAAAATAATTTGAACACTTATGCTCTTCCTACAGAGACAAACAAACCATGCTTCTTACAGAAATTGCATTTCTGTCTTCATTCAAAACTGTGAGATAACATATTTTTGGCCTAGGCCCAGTAATTTAATTTCAGAATATTTTTCAAAATCAGGTGGACTGAGATTAACCTCTTTTCTTCCCGTATCCTGTGTTACAATATATACATTTCAACAGTTACAATAACACATTTATATTTCTTCCTCTGTCCAGCATGAGACACTGTTCGTACATTTTTAACCCAAACAGCTTCACAAATATTTCAACACAAGCAGCTGTACAAATCAGTTTGATATACAAACAACATAATTCTTTACAAAATCCCAGCGAGCTGTGCTGGCATATGTTACACATCCACTGCCCTACTTCACCTAGCATAGCTGGCAATACCTCACTGTTATACCTCTCTGGTATAGGAGGGAGTGGCAGGATGCTAGGTCTAACAGACAGTTTTGTGGTAGTAGTTAATAAATTAATGAACATTGCGTGGTTTGGAATTGTTGATCTTTAAGAACAGAGATGATTATACAAACTTGCAGAAAAAAGTTTGATAGAGCATATGGTAGAGTATGTGTGTGTTGCAGTGGTTTGATGGTACAGTATGTTGTACATCGTTGTGTGTTACATGTAATGAAAAAGAAAATATAAACACTTTATTTCAAGTATTGGAATCAGATCAATTGGAGAGCACACTGTTTACAATGCATCTTATTGGTAGCCACACAGCTTGTCCCTTTGTGTGGTCTGGATTATCTACATATGTTGAGTCCTGGAGGCAGTATTTCACTGACAATAATATTGTATCTTGCCAGGTTCTAGGACAGCCAAGATATATGTGGCTATAGTGGCAGTCTGTAGGCATTAATATGTGGCAATTTTATATAATTAAGGTTATACTAGTACTCATCTAGTGGCTCTGTGAGAATGACTATTTGTGATGCTAGGCCAAGAATATGATGTTTTTCCTCATTTCACTGCTTAGAATAAGGGAAACAAGTTAGTTATATCTGTTTTTGAAGGTTTTATGCTAGTGGGCTTTATCTTAGCTTCAAAAACAAAACATAGCACTATACTTCATAATTCCAAATATCCTAGCTTGATTACATGGCATCTACAATCACTAAACCATCAGCTACTTTTACTTCATGTCTTTATTACGGTGAAAAATCTCATCAAAATCATTCCATTTTATGCAATAATATCTGCCATCATAACAGACTGTTCTATCTCACTGGAAAGTAGAAATTCAAACAATTCTGTAAACGTTCTTTTATGAAAATGGTTTTCTTATAAAGATGGATGTAAATCCAAAGTGTCAGTTTAATACACAGCACTAAATATAATGTGTGTACACAAGCACTGCGTTTAACACCGAAAAATTTGCAATAAATCATTCAGCCACTAGATAGCACCAACATGCCCTTCTGAATTTCAAAAGTGCTATTAATTTGCAATGCGTCACTGCAGCCTAAGCTTTAACCACTGTATCAATCAGTAAATCTATTATCAGAGATAATATAGTTCAGAAGCAAGCAAGCAGAAAGATACCTTTGATCTACCAGCAAGTATACATTTAATTTCAAGCAAAGAACTGACAAATAATGTGATTTAACTGCAGGTTATATGTTCATAGGTAAATACTTCACTAATGACCACCGGGGTCTTCATAAGACTAGCATCTTATCATGGCCATTTATTAGGAGGGGAATGTTATTTGGAAGTTTCTAACAGTTATGGAAGGACGGGTATGTTAGTTTGGGCATAGCTACTGTCTGCCTCTATGGGCATAGCTACTGTCTGCCTCTATCTGTCAGAGACATAGGGGCCAGGTTCCAGGTTGAAGTTCTGATTTTCCATCCAATGGTCAAGGTTATGCTTAAATAGGATTAGGGATTAAGTCTGCTTCACATGGATGGGGAGCCTGTTCTAGAGCATGGGGATCCTCCGAGATGCACATCTGTCTTGTCAACATCTCCTATTTATGTTGCAAGCAAAATTTAAATCTTGGATCTATTGTTTCTGATGCTGTTTGTTTTGCGGGTGTACAAAACGTCAATCAGAGTTAGATCAGCGGATGCCTTGTATGCCCGAGATAGACTGCCTCTCAGTAACTTCTAGGAGACCAAGTACAGACATAGGGCTTTAGGCGAGCCATACAGGACACCGTGTTTACATCTTGGATTCTCCTGGTAAGGAACCTTTACTGACATTACAACTGTGGCATATGTCTAGTCAGGTACATGCCAAAAGGGGGCATTATACTCAATTATGGGTCTGATAAGGGCTGAATAATATGGCAATATGACTTCCTTGGACCTGGATTCTACACCCTTACTTATAAGTTAGGTGACAGAGAATGATTTTCTTACTACCATGGCCATATATTGGTCAAAGGCCAGACTACTGTCCACATATTGTCCCAGATCCCTGACTGTTGGGTCAACACTTAGGGGTGTCTTATCAATGAAGTAATTAGCCTGGTTGGCTGTTTTCCCAAAAGGCATTATAATGCATTTCTTGGCATTCAGTTTTAATCAATGACTTTTGCACCAGTCATTGGTCTGTGATAGACCATCTTATAAGATGTTTGTGTTGTGGGGGGAATCTATGACCACTCACAATTTGCAGTCATCTGTGAACTTGGTCAGTCAAAAGCCCATGATATTAGCGTTTACCCCTGAGGAGTTGATGCCAAATAGGAGTGGTCACGGCATGGAAGCCTGAGGTACCCCACTGGAGACTGGTCTCTTAGTGGAGGTGGTCTCACCAATCCTGACTTCCTGGATCTCACAAGTGAGCCAGCTGGCAATCCAGCAAGTTATGTAGGGGTTTATGCCCAGGTCAATGAGTTTGTTAACTATACCTGAGTGGTGTATTGCACTGAACCCCTTAACCAGATCCAAGTAGATGGGTATGCACCATTTTCCCCTCATGCATTGACTTGGGGACCTTCAGGTTCAGTAGGCATGACCTTCCCTTGATAAAGCCAAACTGGGTAGGGTCCAGTGTCTGAAGGTTGCCTATACCTTTATGATCATTTCAAAAATTTGTTCCATGGCTTTACATATTAGGCTAGTCAGGCTAGTTTTCGCAGATGGTTGATGGTCCATCCTTCTGAAGTGAGCTAACCATTGCAGTACTCCATTCTCATCGTACAAAGCCTGTTCTGTGGCTATAGCTGAAAAATGACTCAAGTGGTCCTGACAGGTCATATTTCAAGCTATTTAAGGAGATGTCTTAGGATATTATCAGGTCCCATTGAGACTGTATTTTTGGCTTTAGCAAGTGCTCTCAGGACCTGTTCCATGTTAATAGTTTTTTTTGGGGGGTATGCTAATAGATATTTCATGGGGGAGGCGGAGAGGAGTGGGTAGTGAAGTCTGAGCTGAATTTGTCAGCCAGCACAATTGCTATGTCACTCTGCACAGTGAAGGTTGCACTACACTTTATTAGTTAGGCACATTGTTTTGTGCTGGCTTTGAGGTTACACACATAACTGTAGAAGGCCTTGTGGTTGTCCAAGCCTGTGAAGCTATCTTGACCTTGTAATTGACCTTGCTGGACTTCATTACTCCTATCTTCCTGTTTAGTTTGATTATAGAGCTCTTATTATTATTATTAGAGTTGTTCTTCCTAATTTTAGCCATGGCTTTTTTCCTTTTTTTATATACCTTATTAAGGTTAGGATTCCACCAGTGTGGTTGTTTTAGTGACATACATAAGATGAATGAGCTGCAGCAATCCTTGCTATCCTTTTGTGCACTTACTCCATCTTACAATAATGGAGCATATGCATTTGAGAGGGTATTTGCATGGAACAAGCTCCGCATGAACCTTAGAAACATTTTATACATCCATGAGTTCAAGAAAACTCTCAAAAGGTACCTTAATAGCACATGAATTTGCCTCTGTAATTATCCTACATGAACCCACCCCCTTACTCTATCACTATCATCTCTATTCCTCCCTTCCCTACTACCATAACTCACTTAACTGCTCTGTATTGTACAATTACCCTCTGAAGATAACCCAATGTGTTAAGTAAATTCATTCAAATGTTTTATTGTATATTTCTTTGCTATGTTTATCTTCAATGAAATAATGCCTCTCCACTGTGGCGACCCCTAACCGGGAAAAGCCGAAAGACTATATTGTACTGTGGAGCTTTATCTACATTTGCTTAACTGTTTTATTGTAGATTTTTCACTGTATTTATCTTCAATTTTGTACATTTTCTTGCTTACTTGTACTGTGGAGCTTTTCTCCCCTGGGACTCCACTGAAAAGGGCTTTTCCTCAGTTGGCTATCCTGGTTAGCAAATGTCAAATAAATAAATACATAATAAAATAAACATAAATAGAAAGAAGGAAATAACTTTACTGGATTTGTTAGCCTTCCTTACAAAACATCTTATGGCCTTGCAATATCTGCATCTGGTCAAAAATTCCATCTCAGATGGATACTAATACAACTGTTACTTGGTGGGGAGTCACACAAAACTTTACTCTATCACTACTTACAATACATCCGCACACCTCATTGTCTATGTTTGAAGCAATCCTATAACACATTCTATCAGTAATTAAATAAAAATTCACTCTATCACGTGAGTCCTATTTGTATGTAGACGTTTACAAAATCTCATTAACCACTTTCTTTTCTCTCCTTTACTTACTTTTCCCAATGTTGTTTATTTATTGTTTATTCCCTTTTCTTCTTCCTCTTATATTGTGCATATGTAAATAATGGTAGACTGACCACACTGTAATCTGTAGCAAAACAATTTTGGTTTATAGGTTCATAAGTTCATAGGTTCATACTAGGCCATCTGCCCTAGGGCATTTATAAGCCTAGCCAGAGTGTGTTTGGCTTTCACCACCCATTTTAAATGAATTTTGCTATGCCCTTTTTCGAGGTTAGTATACTGTGCCTCTGTCTAACAATGACACAGAAGTGATACCTGGGGTAAACCTACGATCTCCCATCCACTCATCAAGATTCCTCTTGAAGAGAGTCAATGAGGGACTCTGCCTAACCTGGACTGGGATTTTATTCCAGAGTGAAGGGAGCCTCTGGGTTATGAATCTGTCCCTCCAGCATGTCCTATTTATTTCAGTGCTGAGGTTCAAGTCTCTCGAGCGTGTAGCTCGATGGGATTTGAATTTTCTGAGGTGCAGCATGTCCATTAATTCCGAGTTGGACATGGCTTTATACGTCAGGCACAGATCCCCTCTGAGCCGGCGGTATGCCACTGAGTAGAGCTGGAGTTTCTTTAACCGGGCAGCATATGGCATCTGTTTGAGCCCTTTGATCCTCTTGGTGAAGTCCTTTTGGGGTCTTTCCAGTTGCTGCATGTGTCTAGTAAGGTACATCCCAAAAGGGGCATTGTACTCAATTATGGGCCTGATGAGGGATGGGTAAAGAGGCACGATGACCTCCCCTGATCTAGATGTGAATCCCTTCATGATTAGGTGGGCTATTTAAAATGTTTTTCTAACCACTTTGGCCATGTGGTTGTCAAATGAGAGATTGCTATCAACTTGGATCCCCAGGTCCCTAATTACTTCTTCCGTACTTAATGGATTACCACCTATGTTGTAATTTGTGGGCACTTTGTTTTTGCCAAAGGGGATGACTATACACTTTTTGGAGTTTAGCTTGAGGCCATGGCTCTGGCACCAGTTGTCTGTTTCTATGAGGCCCTTTTGTAGGATGCTTGTGTCGGCTGGAGAGTCGATTATGGCGCCCAGTTTGCAGTCATCTGCGAACTTGGTCAGCCACAGTCCTTCCGTGTTGGCCTGTACCTCCGAGAAATATATACTGAACAAGAGAGGTCCCAGGACTAAGCCTTGTGGGACGCCACTTGTAACTGGTTTGGAGTCTGACATGGCTCAGGCAATTCTAACCATGTGGGTTCTGTCCTTGAGCCAGTTTGCAACCCATCTAGTAACATAGAGGTTTATATTTAAGCTGGTGATCTTATGTATAATGCCCTAGTGGGGTATTGTATCGAAGGCTTTTGCAAGGTCCAGGTAGGCTGTGTGGACCACCTTCCCCTCGTCAATGGCCTTGGTGACTGTTTCAAAGACATCAACCAGGTTTAAGAGGCAGGATCTGCCCTTAACAAAGCCAAACTGGGTAGGATCCAGTGTATGTAGGTCCCCAATATCTTTATTTATGAGGTCCATGATGATCCTTTCCATAGCTTTGCAGACCAAGCTAGTTTCCAGGATCCGTTGAGGCACCGCCTTTGTGGAGCAGGACCACTGTTGCTGTATGCCACTCTTTGGGTATATATCTGTAGTAAGGCTGAGAATGAACAGTAGTTTTATGTTTGGGTTTAGTTCTTTCTTGGAGTCCATGTAGGACGCAGCCCGGGACACCATCTGATCCCATTGATGCTGTGTTTTTTTGCTTTGGAGAGGGCGGCTCTTACCTGAGCATCTGAGATGTCAGGGGGGCAGCACTCTGCTGGGATAGATATTTGCCCTTTTGGTGGGGAAGGGGGGGGGGGGAGAAGTTTGCGCTGAACCTGTCAGCTAGGATGTTGGCAATGTCTGTGGGTTTGGTGTATTTTTTGTCATTTTGGACTAATTCTGAGCATATCTGGGAATTCCCACCCAGGTTCCTAACATAACTAAAGAAAGCCTTGTGATTATCCTTAGTGTCCTGTGCAATTTTTCTCTCGATGCTGGCCTTAGACGATTTTATGAGTACCCGTAGTTTTTTTGCTAATACTGATCAGAGATGCCTTCCCTTTTTGGGATTTTGCTCTATCATGTAGTAGCTTCCTCCTTCTATTGTATAGTTTGTTTATGGCTGGGGTCCACCAGACAGGACGCCTAACTTTGGAGGATTGGGTCTTGGTTTTATTTGGGATTGCATGATCCATGCATTCCTGAAGGTGTTCATAGAATGCGTTTATAAAGGATCCTGCGGTCTGGGCCGTATTTTCCACAAGCCCGGGGGCTTTGAAGGATTCCACCTCAGTTTTGAGGAGTGTGAAATTTGCTTTAGAGAAGTTTTTCACTGTGGTTTTCTGGGCAGGGGTTGGGGTTGGGATGTGAATATCTAGTGAGATTAGTTTATGGTCTGATCTTACCAGTGAGGGATACACGTCTGGTCTGGAGCATAGAATCCCCATGTTGGTGATGATCAGGTCCAGTATGTTTTTCCCTCTTGTGGGAGTGGCAACAAGTTGTTCCATAGCATTTGAGTTTATAAATTCTAGGAACCTTTTGGCTAGGGTGTTGGAGCTAGAGTAGTGCTCCCAGTCTATGTTAGGGTAGATGAAGTCACCCAATATAATGGTGTTTGGAGAGACCTTCATATTTCCAGTGTTCTCAGGAAGGCCGAGTGGGGTTCCTGGGTTTGGGAGGGTGGTCTGTAGCAGGCTATAAACTGGAAGGCAGTTTTACCCACTGTTAGTTGCACATGGATAGTCTCTGATGCTTCGTGCTGTGCCACCAACCTGGAGGTGTGGGTATCTTTGACGAATATTGATACTCCCCCTCCTTTTGTGGTTCGGTCCAAGTTATGAGGCCGAAAAACATGGTATGAGGTATAACCTGGTAGTGCTGTGGTGCTCTCGGAAGCCTTGAATCAGGCTTCTGTTACTGCACAGATATTGATGTTCTCCATGCTAATGAGAGTTTCGAGTGCGTGCATCTTGAGGTTTAGAATTCTGGCGTTGAGTAGCATTACTCTTAGTTTCTTATCCCTTGTGATACCTATGGAGGTGGGTTTGTCTTTTGAGCCTTGCCTAAAAAAGGCACTATGTGGGTGACAAGAGCCTTTGCCAATATCCGAAAACCGAGGGGTGACAGGTGCAAGCCGTCCCTAGCGAAGCATCGTGGCTTGTCAAGCATGTCATCCCAGGCAGACAGGCATTGGATCCCCTTTGAATGACACCAATACTTAAGCCAATTGTTGAAATTGATCATCTTGTCTTCATATTGTGGCATCATTCTTGTTGAGGGCAAGATGCTACTCAAGGTCAGGGTCATACTGGCCTGGGCTACATGCTCAGACAGCTCCTCTGCGTCTCTTTTCATGTAGTCCAGGGAGGTACGTCTCAGGTCATTCACACCAGCATGGACAATGACCGAGTCATATTTGTACTTGCCTTGAAGTGACCTGAGTGCTTGTGTTATGTGGCGGATCCTAGCGCCCGACAGGCAGCTCACCGTGACCTTCTCCTTGTTCAGCCTGGTGAGCGGGACGTCAGTGTGCCTGACGATAGTGTCACCTATTACAAGTGTATCAGGTGTGTTGTTTAGCCTTAAGGGCTGTGACTGTTCAGCACATTGGCTTTGTGAGCTATGTTTTGCACATGTTTTGTTTTGGGGTAGCAGTTGCTTGGGTGTCTGCTTTGGAGTTCTCTGCTGCTTAGGCAGATTTTTATTTAGAGCCTCCGAATATGTTTTTGTGTGTTTATGTGTTTGGTTTGCTGTCGTGGTAGGTCTATGTGAGACTGGAATTGTAGTGAGTGTGGTTTCCTTCTCCTCCTGACTGGTTACGCCAGTACTGAGTTGAGAGAGCTTAGCCTCCAGTTTGGCTATATGGTTGCATCTCTCACATGTGTTGGAATTTGTTGGGAGGAGGATAGGGATGTCTGTGTACATGAGGCAGCTGTAACATTGCCTCAAGATTCCCAGATTCACCAGCTGGACTGGACAGGAGATTGACAACTGACCTTTGAACATGCTAGAATAGTATTGGGAATTCCTTTATAATAGAAAAAAAGGGCCAGTGGGGACCAAAGTACTCAAGGGGAGTTTGTGAGGGTGTAGTGCTTTTAATTTTTTAGTGCTGACTTATATAATTGCTTTAGTGAGCAAGTGCCAGGCTTTAGAGTGGGAATAGGGTGTTTATTATGAGAACTAAATCAGTTGTAAGGGAAAAAGTGAAGAGCAGACTTTGTGGAGCCGAGAATGGTTTAAACCCAATTAAGTGGCACTGCCCGATGTTGTGCTATGCGCAAAACCACGCAAAGCCGCGCTAAAGTGGGTTTTATACAGGGGGACTTGAAAGAGCTAGAAATTGGCCCAAGACGGCCAATAGACTACCAGATTCTTCTGCTGGGAACACTCCTCCAGGGATATATAGGCTGCTCCAAGCTCCCCACTGCCACTGGTGAACAAAGACGCCTCCCTTTATCCAAGAAAGGAAATGGGCAACACAGGAACTTTCCAAAAGTCCAGAATACAGCAAAGCCTGTATTTGGACTACTCTAGGTCAGGAAAGATGGGAAACAAGGCTAATTTTTTTTTCTTTTTTGCAACAAACAGACTACCAGATTATTGTGCTGGGAACACTTCTCCAGGGATAGATAGGCTGCTCCAAGCTCCCTACTGCCACTGGTGAACAAAGAAGCCTCCCTTTATCCAAGAAAGGAATTGGGCAACACAGGAACTACCAGATTCTTGTGCTGGGAACACTCCTCTAGGGATAGATAGGCTGCTCCAAGCTCCCCACTGCCACTGGTGAACAAAGAAGCCTCCCTTTATCCAAGAAAGGAAATGGGCAACACAGGAACTTTCCAAAAGTCCAGAATACAGCAAAGCCTGTATTTGGACTACTCTAGGTCAAGAAAGATGGGAAACAAGGATAATTTTTTTTTCTTTTCTTTTTTGCAACAAACAGCAGGAAAGTGCAATAAATATGTAACACAGGCTAGCACACTTGAGTGTGTTGCCTCAACAGGTAAATGCAACAAACAGGGCAAACTTTAAAAGTGCATGTGCAAAAACAACTTTAAACAGTTTAAAACAGTTCAAGAAGCAGAAATACTTGCAGTTTAGCTAGATCAGACAGTCGCCCAGGTAGTAGCAGGAAAAAAACATTTTTATCAGGTTAGCAGTCACTCTTTTAGCCTCTCTGCTGCTGGCACCACTCTGCAGGACCACGAGGAGCTTGGTTGAGTAGTAACAAGCACACAAACTGCGCCAAAGCGGGTTTTATACAGGGGGACTTGAAAGAGCTAGAAATTGGCCCAAAACAGCCAATAGACTACCAGATTCTTGTGCTGGGAACACTCCTCCAGGGATAGATAAGGCTGCTCTAAGCTCCCCACTGCCACTGGTGAACAAAGAAGCTTCTTTTTATCCAAGAAAGGAAATGGGCAACACAGGAACTTTCCAAAAGTCCAGAATACAGCAAAGCCTGTATTTGGACTACTCTAGGTCAGGAAAGATGGGAAACAAGGATAATTTTTTTTTCTTTTTTTGCAACAAACAGCAGAAAAATGCAATAAATTTGTAACACAGGCTAGCGCACTTGATTGTGTAGCCTCAACAGGTAAATGCAACAAACAGGACAAACTTTAGATTACAAGCGCAAAAGTGCGATAAAGCTGGCTTTAAAGCAGGGGGTTAGAAAGAGATAGGAAATGGCCCAAAACGGCCAATAAGCTAGAAGTCACTGGGCTGGAACCACTCCTCAAGGGACAGATAGGCTGCTCAGAGCTCCCCACTCTCACTGGTGAACAAAGAAGCTTCCTCCTATCCAAATAAGGATATGGGCAACACAGGAACTATGACACAGCCCAGAGATCAGCAATACCTGAAGACTGGACTATTTTAGTTCAGTAAAGGCGGGAAACAAGGATTATTTTTTTTTTTTTTTTTTTACAAAGTAGCAGAAATTAGGTACAGAAACACAGTAAATGCTTTACCTACCAGTTAAACTAAGCAAAAACGAACTTTAAAAGTGCAAAAAAACTCAGAAATACAGGCAGGAATGCTATAAAACAACTTTGCAGAGCTTATTTAGTTAAAGAAACAGAGAAGTCTATATATACAGAAAAGCAGCTAAAACACACAAACACTTCAGATGCAGTACAACCTAGAGCACTTGAGTTGTAGCAATATAAAGGCAATGAGCTAATGACACTAGACTGGGAGGAGTGTCACAGATCAGATTTACAGTAGGGGCGGGCAACTGCAAAGCCACCAAGTATAAGAGCAAGATACCAACTGGGAAGGAGGGTGGGGACTATAGCCTACAGACAGTAGCACTAGAGAAAGCACAAACAGATAAAGATTTGTAAAGATACAGAATGCTTTTAACTGCAGACAAATCAGTTACTTGTGCAGATTAGTTAATAGCAATAAAATACACTCAAAGACTAAAAAGCAGACAAAAGTGCTATATATTAATTGTTAAAAACGATAATCTGTATAAATAATCGAAAAAAACAGGATACTTATATATCTCAGCTAACAGCTGCGGTCAACAACTTATCCACTCTGCTCAGTGTGTATAGAGACTGCTATGTTCTAAAATTATTTTACTTTATGACCCCTGCACAGTTACACTGCAGAGTGCTTTGTCCAATGGGATACACAGACATAACTAGGATATACAGTTCCTTAGGCAGTGCCCAAAATGCCGCCCCCTAAACCCAAGGCTGAGGACTGGAGGGGGTCCCTCTGAACTGTGTTACAGTTAAACCGCTAAGCACATTCATTTCTGCAGTCTCTGAAATTAATTGACATTTTGTTCACGCTTAAACAGCAGCTCTTTAGCGCTACCACTCCCACCTCCTGACAGTTTGCACCTGGAGGTCAGCCCATTCATCCCACTCTGCTCTCTATACAGGAAGTTATTAACAGCTATAGTAAAAGAAGTTAGGCAAAACTCAACTCAGAGTACAATTACTTGTAACTAAATAGAATTTCAACAGAGTTCATAGTATACAAATTTAGTAGTTCTTCAAAAGAATTTTAACAAGTTAGGCAAATCTCATAACTGACAGCACAATTATTTACAGGTAAAATCAAGAATAGCACATTTCTGAATGAATTAATACATATACGCACACACACACACACACACACAATTCCTAGTTTGATTCATTTTAAGTTTTTAGTCCCTTGTGCGGAAGTTTGAGTAGGATTGCCACCTATCCCTCTTTTCCTAGAACAGTGCTGAATTTCAAAGTTTTTTTTTTTCCAGTACTTGCATACAACTATTTTGCATCTGAAACACCATATTTTATATATATATATATATATATATATATATATATATATATATATATATATATATATATAAATATGTAAAACAACAAATTCTACAACTGTGTGCTTTTATTTTGGCAAAAAAAAAGAAGTCTGCTCCTTTGTACTGATTTTGTGTAGTTTGTCTGGCAAAATTTCATATTTCATGTCCCACTTTGAGTATCTGAAAAGATGACAACCTTACTTTGAACCATGCTTCCTTCACCAATTCCCTTTGGGTACAAAGAAATGCTGTTTAACTATGTCCCACCAGTTTCATTCCTTTAATAGTCTCTCTGCTTCGTAACATAAATCCTATAACTGATCTGAGAAATGTATGTTCTCCACTGAAAACACTGGAACATTCTAGGAATAGTCTCGGAGGAAGAGAAAAGCTCACAGGGGGATCAGCCACTGAGCTCTCTTCTGAGTCTGAATAAGAAATCTGAGGAAAAAAAAATAGCTGCTTCCCCAGGGGTGGGCGTAGCATTCTGACACAACAGGGAAACCTTCCCTGTTCCCTCTCAGAGGACCAACAGGAAAGCTTTAGTAAGTTTACATTACTTTTAAGCAGAGAGAAAAAAAAAACAAGTGATCTATTTAGAAGTATGTTACAGTATGTTAAAGTCTCAAGACAGTCCATTAAACACAACACTCCTAGATTTAGAATGAGTTTCCTGAAAAGAAAAGTGATAAAACATCAATAAAATTAAGAAAAAAAAAATAGGAATAGGATTTTTTCCCCCAAAGGGAACTTATCTATCTAGCAAAGGAAAGCACAGGTCTACAGTTAATCCTCGGTAGCCTCAGAGGGGCATACTCTTCATTGACTGTAAAGTTCTGAAGGGCTTTGTGCTCATACTTGTGTTTGAGTCTTCTCAGCTTGAGCTGCTTGACAATTTGGGCATGTGGAAGGTGCCCTGAAGCTTTGGAAGCTGCTTGGCTGGTATATCCTTGGTAGGGCATAACCCATATAGCTAAGGCAACTTCAGCAGTTATTCTTGAAAGCCCACAGAGGAGTTCTCACTTCTGTGGCAGGAAAGCTCTGGAGGGCTTGGCACTCAAATATGACTTTTAGTCAGTTCAGCTCAAGCTAATGGCTTGGATACATGGAAGGTACCCTGAAGCTTTGGTAGCTGCCAGCTGTTATACCTTTAGCAGAGTATAACCCATATAGCTTAGGCTACTGTAGCAGTGATCCTTATGAAGAACATTATTCATGACAATTTATACATACGTGGTTGCAATACACATACAAATAAGGTACAAATCACTAAACTCAGGTTTCACATTAAAAGGTATTTCCTGCTCATTTTGAGAAGCCAAAATAATGTTGCGAATTGGGGAAGAAAGCCTGGACTGTCTCACTATTACTGGAAGTGGAGGAAACCATGTGGTTAGCTTGAGGGCCTGAATATTGGGGCACTGATTCCCTGAAGGGTGACAGAGGAGATCCCAAGTACACTCAAGTATCCATGAAGGATAACAATGGTGGGACCATAGAAAGGGGACCCATACTTGCCGAGGCAAGAAGCGGACAATGAGGATTACTGAACTCTTCAGCCTGCTTACTTTCTGCAACAATTTTGTAATCAGGGGAAGAGGAGGATAAGCATAAAGGAGATCTGAGGGCCGAGTATGAAGAAGAGCATCTCTTAGTGACTACCCATGAGGGGGATCAGAGCGAAGTACTTGCTCCACTTACTGTTGAGAGGAGTGGCAAATAGGTCGCAGCAAGGTTGGCCCAACAGCTGAAGATCATATTTGCTACTGACTTATTGAAACCACTTGTGAGGCATCCGAATGGATCTGATTAGTTTTCCATAAGCACATTGGTTTTCCCGGGATGTGCATCACTAATAAAAAGCAGTCTGATGAGATCACTCATTCCCAAACCCTCATGGCCTCTCTGCAAAGTCGGTAAGATTTCACTCCTCCTTGCTTGTTGATGTACCAGTCTACAGACATGTTGTCAGTCTGAATTGCAACAGTCCCCAATTGAAATGCCTCAGTGGTAAAAGGACTGCTCTCATCTCTAGGGCACTGATATGCAACTTAGTGTCTTAGGGTGACCACTTGCTTTGGACAGTTCTTCCAAAGAAATGCCCACCCCCAACACCCTAGTTGAGAAGCATCCAAGGTCACTGTTGCTATTGGCTTCAGTAGAACAAAGTGTCTGCCCCAAAAAAGATGGTCTTATTTTATCCATCAGAGAATTCATTGCTTGCAAATCAGAGTGAGTTTTATTTGAAAGGACAGATGTTGATATAGAATGGACCATTGTATAGCTACAGTCCATTGGAGAACCTGTATAAAGAAGCATGCAACAGGGAGTAGTATTATGGCAGTTGACAGACCCAAGTGCTTGAAGCACTAACCTTGCTGGAGGAGATGAATGGGAAAGGATAGCCTGAACCTGGTTTTTGATAGAAGTAATGCGGTGGAGAGATAAAGATGTTAAGTGTTGTGTTCAAAACTGTCCTGATGAATTCCAGGCTCTAAACTGATGCAAGTTGTTTTCATTTGGCAAGATTTATCGTAATGTCCAAAGTGTTGCAAGACTGGAGCAAATAATCCCTGATAAGTTGTATTTGATGCTTGGAGGGGGTGGTGAGGAGCCAGTTGTCTAGATACAGAAATACCTGGAATCCCCTCTGCCTCTGGAGGAGTTGTCCCCATGTGAATCTGAGATTTATGGAGCCACATTTTCTTACCACCTCTCCAATTCCTATAGAAGGTCCATTGAGGAGTAGAAAACTTAATCCCACTGCAGACAGGGTCTTTCCTTCTTGTTCACTGCAGGTAAGCATTTCCTTTACTGATGGCCCTAACATGGAAGTGTCATCAAATGAGGCATTAACAAAGGAGGCTTTAAATAGCTCTGCAAAGTGACATCATCACATGCATTAATGTCTTCTTATGGCGATACCTAAACCAGCTTCTCACGAGGTACCTTCAACTGTGTGAGAGATTAAACTTATCAAAGCTTTTGAAATAGATAACAATGGCCATTTGAGAGGGAGTCATTTTGAAATCTTCAGCAGACATGGATTCAGAGAGCATTTGATAGTTCTTTAGTCAAATCTCTCTGAAGCCTAGTAAAGTGTGCCAGGTAATTATGAGACCTCAGAGCAAAAGTAGCTGAGGTGAAAACTCACTTTGCAAATCTGTCTAACGCTCTGGACTCCCTGTTAGGTGAATGGACAGAAGAGCTGTGTTCTTCTAGGTCTTTCTTAGTGGCTGCTGTCACCACCATAGCATCAACTGGGACTCTTTGCTCCAGTGGGGTCTATCTGCAGGTGGGGCCAAAAACGTGTCAGTGTGTTTGGGGATGGGCCCAACCGTATCTGGCTCTTCTTCCATGCCCAGCCGGAAATCAGATCAATGAGTTCATCTACTAAGGGGATTATCCAAGAAATAGATGGGCTAGAACCAAAAGCCTTCAAGAACACCATTTCTTCGGGAGATGGATTTTGGGACAACCAACCACTCTTCTGCTTCAGGATCTTTAGAATATCTCCAAAGGAGATGTCATCTGGGGGGGGGGGTGATCTCGGGGATCCCTCTCCTTAAAATCAGTGTCTTACATGAAAAATTCCATGGGGGAGTCTGGTGGCAGTCAGGAGCCAGTCATATACGTATGGAAACACCCGGAATCCTTGATGCCTCAGGTGAGCTGCAACTACTGCCATGCATTTGGTAAACACTCTGAGGGCTGTAGTGAGACCAAAGGGCAGAGCTCTGAATTGGTAATGACTGGCTCCCAACTGGAAGTCTAAATATCTTCTGAATCGCCTGTCCAACTTGATGTGGTAGTACACATCCTGAAGGTCTATGGAGCACATCCAATTGTCTTGACCCAGAAAGGGGAGTACAGACTGCAGTGTTACCATCTGCAATTTTGTTTTCTTCACCGACTTGTTCAGTCTGCTGAAATCCAAAATTGGTCTCCAGTCCCCTGTCTTTTTTGGAACTAAAAAGAACCTTGAATAAATTCCGGATCCTATTTTGTCTGCCGGGACTTTTTTGATGACTTTTTTTCTGGCAACCTGTAAATTTCTAGGGTTGCTTGATCCCTTTGACCGGGTGGTATGTCTGGGATAGATTTTGATGTAAGGGGTGGATGGAAGAAAGGAATATTGTATCCCCTGGATATGATGGACTGTACCCATTTGTCTCGAGTCAAGTCTAGCCAGGCTTTTGGGTACAGTGAAAATCTTCCCCCGACTGCCTCCAGAGGTGGACAGATGGGCCTCCTTTCAGGATCGCTGGAAGGGTCGACCCGAGAAAGTATCCCCGTCACCCTGGTTCTGCGGACCCCCTCTGTCACAAGGACGGTGTCTTCCATTATTTCCCCTTCTGCTCCTAGGGGAAAAATCACCACGAGCATCTGCCGAGGCTGTCTTGGATCTCCGGAACCACATTTTTCCACTCTTTTGACCTTTGGGATAAGGTCTAGTGGGGGTGGAAAAATGTACTCTCATGGCAGACAGAATCTTGCCATCCTGCTCGTGCCTGGTGAGACTCTCTTTTACTTTTGGCCCGAACAAGGATGAGCCATCAAACGGGGTATCAATAAAGGAAGACAAAGGGTTCAGCAAACTCACAATGATGCATCCAGGAATGTCTCCTCAGAAATATCCCTGTGCCTGCTGCCCTACTCGCTCCATCAGCTGCATAAGAAATGAGGCGCATGGAGGAGTTAGTAATAGAAGTTAAGGTCGCAAGCTGAGAGTTTATCTTGTCAGATACTCCCTGGGCTGTAGCACCTTGTAGGGTATCTCCTAGCTCCTTGAGGAGATCCCTCTGAAGATGAGTGAAAAGAGATAAGTAATTCAGCGACCAAAGGGTAAAGGTTTCTGACAAGAACATATGCTTTCCATATCTGTACAACATTCGAGACTCTTTATTCGAAGGATGGACAGATGCAGCAGTTTCAGCTAATTCCTTCTTGGTGGCTGCCGCCACTACCATAGCATCTACTGGGACGCCTTTTGTCAAAAACTGTTTATCCTCTGGGGCTGTGATAAATTTATTGGGCCTCCTTGGAACAGGCTCCACTGACTCTGGAGAGCCCCACACTTTTCGACTGACTACCCCAGCAGCTGGTTGAAAGACAAAGACATCCAAGAGGTGGAGGGCCGAGAACCAAATGCCTCCAGTTATACCGACTCATCTTCAGAAGGGGAAAGGGTTTTCCAGCCACCTCTCTGTTTCAGGATCTCTAAGATGTCTGAAAAGAAGACATCTTCAGAAGGTGACCGTGGGGACCCTTCTGAATCCTCTAAGTCGGTATCCAATGTGACAGACTCAGGGGAGTCTATGTGTTTCCTCTTGCACTTTTTCTTCCGAGGGACCTCCTCTGGGGGATGATCCAGGGAGGTTTCAGAAGAAATGGTATCGCACAGTGGGGGTTCCTGGGGCATTGGTTCTCTACACTGGGGTTGGAGGAGTGGTGTAGAGGTTAACACTGGACCCTTGGGGAGGAAGAGTAGCTGGAGCTGAGGGTGGAGCAGACTCAGAGGAAAGTACGGTTCTCATCACCTTGAAGGCACCACGATCCTGGACAGAGAGCCTCCCACTCCAAGGAGCCAGTAGATCTCCCCCGCACCAAGGAAGATGGCTCCGAAGCCGATGTAGGTGCTCAACTGACCTGCGCCGAAGCCCCGAATGGGAGAGTCAGATCTGACAAGGTTCTGGTTTGACTCTTCCCCTGGAACAGACGAGGGAGTCCTGGCCCCCAGACCCTTCCATGGATGACAACATAGAAGTGTTCAGAGCAGAGATTGGCTCCGAAACTCCAGGAATGGCTTTCAGGTCCGAAGGTTCCACCACTATGACTTCCAGGCACCCTGGCTCCGAACTCAGCTGAGTCAGAGGAGGAACCGAAGGTAAAAAGTTGGCTCCACGACCATCTACAGCCTATTTTCTTTGGGGGGGTAGTATGCTATACCTTGGATAACCATGGCACCATTCCATTTTTTTTGTAGATCATGTGTAAACCAGAGGAGGCCACAAAATGGCTAGGATGACAGCACTGTGAGCAAAGATGCCTTAAACATGTGGTGAAAACTTTTTATAATTAGGTAGCAATACATAATTTGTGTATGTAGGCATGCTCTCTGCCTTGCATTCTGTCTCTCTTTCTAGGAGATTTCTATTTTGTGATGTATACATCTCAGATGTGCACTGTACCAGTCTCAAAGAGTCTGTATTCTCCTGAAAAACTCTGTTAGTAATAGATTTACTTACTTCTAGCGTATGTATTTTCACAACCTGTTCTCAGTGAAAAGTTTTAGACATGGTCATAGCAAAAACAGTAAGCCAAATATGTGAATATTACCAGCATACTAGGACACAGAAAACTTGTTAGCAGTTAGACTTCTACATGTACAACTGCATCAAATAACCAAGTGAGAGAAATACTACTAAATATGAAGCAAGTCCACCAACAACATTTTCAAATAGGATCAACTTATACGAATTTTACCCACTGCTTACAATTGTCATTAGTGCATAAAAAGCATAGTTTATTTAGCATGAAGCAAGTTAAAAATAAATTGCTGACCTCGTGCAACAGAATGGAAACCTCTCCTTACAGAGATTTCCATTGAAATGCTCAAACTTGTACACGTTCAAATTTATGGTCTCGACCATATAAGGTTCGAACTTGTACAAGTTCGACTATGTGATAGGAATCCCCAAGTATTCATAGGTTCATAGGTTGGTACTAGGCTATCAGTCCTAGGACCTATACAAGTCTAGCCATAACAATTCCCTGGCTATTTCTTCCCAGAATATTTACTTCCCTTGTCCCCTGTCTAGCAGGGTGACTGACGTGATCCCCGGGGTGGATTTCCTATCTCCAATCCAATCATCAAGGTTCCTTTTGAAGACTTATAAAATACAACAAAAAAACAGGCTTAAATAGTGGGAAGTATACTTGCTGTGTTCAATTCAAGTCAGTCACAAAAGGTAACCAAATGTTCCACAAAAAGAAATGAAGCTGTAACCTACAAACCGCTTTACTTTGCGAACTCTTAATCCAATAAAAAAGAGTCAAAATCACCATAGAGTGTTCATTCGAACCTACTCATCCACTGGGCAATAGCTTGTAGAAAAAACACGCAGCCAGCATGTAAAAATAAATCCAAGCGTCCAGTAGAAACCACGTTTATTAAAATAATTAGAACACAGGGCTAGCGCTTTCAACGAATCTTCATCAGGCCACTAACAAACAAACATACTAGCATCCCTTTTATAGCAAAATGCTAGAGTCAACTACTGATGTCACATCCTGTTTGGACATACTGAAGTCAACTCTGATGTCACATCCTGTTATACATAAAATATTTAAACTGACATCACTTTTGTAGTAAGACGCTACAAACAACTCTGATGCCACATCCTACTAAATGTAAAATCTTATAAAATGTTTTAAATCATTCTTATTATCAGGCTAACAGAGTGTAGTGAGCATTATTCTTTGTTTTTAAACCTTTTGAAGACTGCCAAAGAGGCGCGCAGCGCAACATGTATGGGCAGTCTATTCCAGAGTATGGAGAGTCTCTGAGTCAGGAACTTATCCTTCCAGCATGTTTTGTTCATTGTGATGACCAGGTTTAGATCCCTGGAGCGTGTGGCTCTGAGGGATTGGGATTTCTTTAAGTATAGCATGTCCAACAGCTCTGGGTTTGACATGGCCTTGTATGTTAAGCAAAGATCTCCTCTGAGTAGGCGATATGCGACAGAGTATAGCTGGATTTTTTTTTAGACAGTCAGCATAGGGCATCTGCTTTAGTCTTTTGATTCTTTCAGTGAGGTATTTCTGTGGCCTTTCCACTTGTTGCAGATGTCTTGTGAGGTACATACCAAACGGGGCATTTTACATTTGTTTACTGGGAAAGTCCGACTGGATACAAGTCCATTTTCAGCAGAGGCCCGGGAAGAAAAGCTCCACATTACAATACATTACATGAGAGTAAAAAGAAGAACATACATACATATGGCATATAGACACATCAGGACAACATGATGGGGATTAACAAACATACATATAGCATATATACATACAACAGGACATCATGCTAGTGATTAACATTTCTTACAGTAGACAATCAGAGGTACATTTTATTTTTCTTTTGCAGTTGTAAGTTTTGTAAGGTAAATGTATACGGGTTTGGAAGCTTTCAGGGGAGAAACTGTTTATACATAGCTGTACCCTGACAAATTCTCTTGGTATGCATTAGCCTGGTGAGTGGCATGAGCATAGCCAGTTACTTAGATAGTGGGTTTTCAGGAGTTTTTTGAATTGACTAAAGGAGGTGGTAGACGTTATTTGGCTTGGTAGTGTGTTCCAGGTTTTGGCAATGGTGTTGGCAAAGAGGGACTTACCAGCTTAATTTTTATGTTTGATGACAGTTATGAGGTTCTGGTTACTAGATCTTAAGGTTCTAGAGGGAATGCGGGACTGAATTAGGTGCTTAAATGCAGGAGTTATCTCAGGAAGATAGTAGAGTTTGTGCGCTATAAAGAGTTGATTGAGTAGAAGTATATGAGGCAACTCTATAAATATAAGTATTGAACCCAGGACCCTCAACTCCAGTTCAGTGCATTACACCACTAGGCCAGCTCAGCTGGTATGTAAATGGAGCATTATGATTAATTTACTTAAATATCTGTGAAGAGTTATATAAGCAGTATATTTATATTTTATACTTAGATATATGTAGCTTGCTGTAACAGTTTAGATAAGTAACACCTATACTACCAAGGTTTTTCTTCTTTATCCTCATCCAGTGTCTATTATTTCATTTTTCACTAACTAGTGTGGAACAGAACAAGCTATATGTGAGTTTGTGTCTTATCTTACTACTGATATAGCACAGTTCTTTCCATTGTGCTATCCATTTGCTTCACACTTGTTAGGTGTAGAGTACTATACAGATCTGTGCTGTGCATTTTATTCTGCTCATATTCACAAAGTTGCTGAATGTGCTGTTTACTATTAGGATGCAGTAAATTACTTTCTGCCTCGCTGCAAACTTGACACAATGCCAGTCTTCATCTTTAACAATTCTACCTAGTGGAATTTAAAACAGAATATTCTCATTGGGTTTCGCATCAACATCAACTTGCTTTAAGTTCAGGATGTGGATGGCAAGAAATTCATTTTGAGAGAGGGATGAATCCTGATATCCATGTCAAGCACACACAGGCTCACTATAACCGAATAAACTAGACCATAATTCTTTGTAGTGTATGGAACCCTATAATTCCACTCAATTATCGGAGGGATAAACTTAATATTTGCTTCTACAGTCTAAGACCCAATTGTAACAGCACTTAGGGGGTGTAGGTGCTCTTATAACTGGATTTTCTGCTAGGGATATTCTTTGTTTCTCAACTGTCCATGAGTAGTTTGCCTCACTAAGGATTACAGTCAGTCAAATATGCCAGAAATACAGTTTCACACTTCTTATTGTTCAAAAAATGCACATCAGTGCAAAACCTGCTGTTCCATTAACTTTTTTTAATGAATAAGTGCAATATTTAAAAATCATCTGTGATTTTCCTTCTTCGACTCCATCCCCACCCATTTTTAAGGAAATAAGCAGATTCTTTTTTTCTATAACCAACAATACATCAAGCATATGAAGTTCCATGCACTACAGAGAATTATGATTTTTGAAGTGAATTTCTTGGCTTCCATGCCTCAAACACATGATAAGCTGTTTATGATCGGAAACCCAATCACCATCCTCTATATTGTGGCTCACCTTATGCATAGACAAACTAGGCAGTCTACATTGCCACTCATCTACAGGTGCAGTTAGCCCTTTATTTATATAGTTATTTAATGATTTATTGATTCTTTAAGTAAAAACTTAAAACATATATAGAAATAAATATAAGAAAACTGCCCCTAGATGAACAGAATCCTGTGAGACTAGTGCTGACTAAGAAGACCCATTCATATTGAAACAAAGAGTGTCATTGCTATACAGGATAGAAACAGCCAGCAAGAGTATTTAACTTTTTTTTCTTTTTTTTTTTAATCCTGGCAGAATACAAAATATGTTCTCACCCAAAACACGAACTGAACTGTAGTAAACTAGGTCAGGTGAAGCAGATAATTCAAAAGAACACACACCAACTGGTAGAAACATTCAATTTATTCCAACAAAGCTTTCAGGAAAACTCCCTTCATCAGTGTTTAATTAACATTTTAAAATCACATGGTTTTATTATACCTCAGTTCAAACAACACATGATACTGCCAACAAATACGTTCACAGAATTAATTAATTATGTAAATAAGTTAAAAAACAACTTTTATAAAATAACATTAAAGAATAAATTCAAATGTTTACTTATATTGCTTTTGTTTTCTAACAAGGACAGGTTTTACTGTATTCGTATTGTTCAGTCCTGAATATTTATCAGCTTCCAACAATGTAATCCATTTATATTCAGCCACGTCCAGTCTATTTATCATGTCCCCTCCTCTAATATTTTTATGTATCATGTCTAACACTTTAAATCTAAACGTGTGTTTCATTATTGTCAGCAATATTCCTAGCTAATGCATAGCCTATATCTTCTTTTTAATTTCTGACTTAAGCTCAATTATCCGATCTCTTAGACGTCTAGAACATTTTCCAACATAGAAGCATCTACATTTTTCACATGTTCCTAAGTAAACTATAAACATAGTATTGCAGTTTGCTTGACATCTGATTTCATATTTAAAATCTGTTGTGGGGTGCAGAAAATACTGTTCTTCACAGATATTTTCACAGCAACTACATCCCTTACATGAAACAGTTACATACCTAGTTACCCTAGGAATATTTATATTCATATTAAAGTCTTTATAACATAATTGTCTTTTCAAATTCAAGTTGTTTCTATAGGTAACTCTAGGTGTATGTCCCAATATTGGGACAAGCTCCTGCATAGTCATTAGTATCCACCAATGCTTGCGGATAATATTTTCTACTTGTTTAACTCTAGTTGCATATATAGCAATATATCTTATGAAGATGCTTCTATGTTCTTTCTTTCAGATGCCTTAGCCATAACTGCCTTCTCTCCAAATATAGGACATGCCTGACTGCTTCTGTCTTTTAGGGTGTTATTCGTGGTGCTCTTTACTAATTCAGCATCATAACCCCTATTTACAAAATCAATAATAAATAGTTGTTCCATTTGTTCTTTACATCTAACCTCATCAGTATTAAGCTTACTAGTTCTTAAAAATTGCTCCTTTAATATGCCTTTAAAAATATGCCTACTATGCATACTTTTAGCATGTGTATATCTATTTACTTGTATTTCCTTCCTATGCACAGTCGCAGTAAGTTGCCCTTGTTCCTTAAATAGATGAACATCTAAGAACACAATATCAACATTAGAGGAAGTCATCTTAAATTGTAAAAAGGAAGTAGTGTAATTCAAATATTGAACAAAACCATTTGGGTCACTCAAAGATCCTTTCCAAATTATAAAACAGTCATCAACAAAATGCTGATAAAAATATACATTATCTTTAAAGGGATTATTGGTAGTATTTATAAACTCACTTTCCTATTCATCTAATACTATATTTGTATATGTGTTGGCCATGGGTGTTCCCATGGCCACACCACTTCGTTTTAAATATGGTTGCCCATTTAACAAAAAAACATTTTTAGTCAAAACAATTTCAATCAAATTACATAAATTCTCTATATTTCTACCATTCATATCTGTATTTTTACATAAAAAGTCACGTTTGGCATTTATTCCATAATCATTCGGTATTACAGTAAAAAGAGAATTTATATCAAGTTTAACCATCAAATAATGAGCATCTGAATTCTGTTTATACCAATTATAAAGTTTGGTTAGGAAATCATTTGTATCCCTTACAAAACTAGGGCATAGTGTAAAGTACTTGCTTAAAACATTTTGTATATAAATTGACAATGGTTCGGTCACCCAGCCCCTTCCTGAAACAATAGGTCTCATTGGGGTGTGTGCCTTATGAAGCTTGGGGATCCCATATATCATTGGTATGACTGGATATGATACTGTAAAATAATTAAAAAGATCTAAGGAAATATCATTCTGCAATTGAAGCTCATAAATACACATATTTACATCTGAAATATGTTTTTTTTTACTTTATTAAAAGTAATCATTCTAAAGTATTACATGAATTGGAAAGTGCGTTTATAAATAATAGGTTTATAGATTCATAGGCTGGTACTAGGCTATCGGCCCTAGGGCCTATACAAGCCTAGCCATAACAATGCCCTGGCTATTTCTTCCCACACCATTTACTTCCCTGGACCCCTGTTTAGCAGGGCGACTGATGTGATCCCCGGGGTGGATTTCCTCTCTCCCATTCAGTTGTCAAGGTTCCTTTTGAAGAGGCCCAAAGAGGCGCTCTGCTTGACATGTATGGGAAATCTATTCCAGAGTCTGGGAGTCTCTGGGTCAGGAACCTATCCCTCCAGCATGTTTTGTTTATTGTGATGACAAGGTTTAGATCCCTGGAGCGTGTGGCTCTGAGGGATTGGGATTTCTTTAAGTGTAGCATGTCCAACAGCTCTGGGTTTGTCATGGCCTTGTATGTTAAGCAGAGATCGTCTCTGAGTAGACGATATGCGATAGTATAGCTGGAGGTTTTTAAGGCGGTCATCATAGGCCATCTGCTTTAGGCCTGTGATTCTTTTAGTGAGGTATTTCTGCAGCCTTTCTTGTTGTTGCAGATGTCTTGAGAGGTACATATCAAATGGGGTGTTGTATTCTATAATGGGTCTAATGACGGATGACCTCCTTTTATCTGGATGAAAAGCCCTTAGTGATGAGGTGTACCACATAGAAGGATTTCCTGACTGTTGTGGCGATGTGGTTATTGAAGGTGAGACCATTGTCCACCTGTGTCCCTAAGTCTCTTATCATACTTTCGGTTTTTAGTGTACTCCCACCTATGTGGTAATTCACAGGTACATGTTTTTTTTCCCTAAAGGGAATAACTATACATTTCTTGGCATTGAGCTTGAGCCCATGACTCTGGCACCAATCAACTAAGGCCCTTCTGTAGAGTATCCACATCATTTGGGGATTCAATAATGGCTCCAAGTTTGCAGTCATCTGCAAACTTTGTTAGCCAGAGTCCCTTAGTCTTGGCCTGTACTTCAGAGAAGTATATGCCAAACCAGAGCGGGTCCCAGGACTGAACCCTGAGGTACTCCACTAGTCACTTGTCTGGAGATGGATTTGGAGTCAGATATTTTTACAGTGTGGGTTCTGTCAGTAAGCCAGTTGGCAACCCATCGAGTGATGTAGGGATTAATACCCAGCTTAGTAAGTTTATCTATGATTCCAGAGTGGGGATGGTGTCAAAAGCCTTGGCGAGGTCCAGATAGGCTGTGTGGACTGCCTTGCACTCGTCCATGGCTCTGGAGACTGATTCAAAGAAGTCAATCAGGTTCAGGAGACAAGATCGGCCCTTCACGAGCCCAATCTGTAAGGGGTCCAGTGTTTGAAGGTTGCCAATGTCTGTTTATAAGTTCCATGATAATATGTTCCATGACCTTGCAGATCAGGCTCGTCAGACTGATGGGGCAGTACTTCCCAGGATCCAAGGTGGATCCCCCCCTTGTGAAGTGGGATAACTATAGCTGTGCGCCACTCAGTGGGCACGAAGCCTGAGGTGAGGGTTTGATTAAACATTACACTTAGGTGAGGTGCCAGTTCATTTTTTAGTTCATGTAGTACACAGCCCGGGATGTCATCAGGTCCCATGGATGCTCTATTCCTAGCTTTGCAGAGTACGTTTTTTACCTGTGTGGCCATTATTACTAGAATTTGGCAATCTTCCGGTATTGAGATGGGCCGTTTAGGGGGGTGAGAGGGGGGTGAAGTTGGCACTGAATTGATCTGCCAGAATATTAGCAATATCCTTGGGATCAGTATATTTAATGCCATTCTGTTGTAGCTCAGAGCAGATCTAAGCATTGCCATTTAGATTCTTGACATAGTTATAGAATGCCTTGTGGTTGTCTTTGGAATCTTTGGCAATTTTATTTTCATAACTAGCTTTGGAGGATTTTATGAGGGATCTCAGCTTCTTACTGAGGCTGGTAAGGACGTTTTTTGCATCCTGGGATTTTCCAATTTTCTGCAACAGTTTCTTCCTTTTGTTGTAAAATTTGTTTATGGCAAGGGACCAGCAGATTGGCTTCCTTTTTTTGGAGGAGAGCATCTTGGTTCTATTTGGGATGGCACGATTAATGCATGAGTGGGTGTGCTTATACAGTGCCTTAGTGTAGGACTCAGCAGTCGAACATTCATTTCCCATCTGCATGGGTGTCATGAAGTTTGTCACTTCTGACTTGAGTAGCATGAAGTTGGCTTTGGAGAAGTTTTTTTATAGAGGTTTCCTTACTGGGGAGTGGGGGTGGGATGTGGATGTTAAGGGTGTTTAGCTTTTGGTCTGACCTGACCAACGAGGGGGTGACCATAGGTGTGGAGCATCGATTTCCCATGTTGGTAATGACCAGGTCTAGGATATTGGAGCCCCTGGTGGGAATATGGATTAGCTGATCCAGGACATTGGAATTTATGAATTCCAAGAATCATTGGGCAAAGGTGTTGGTACACGAGTAGTTTTCCCAGTTAATGGCAGGGTAGTTAAAATCACCCAGTATTAGGGTGTTTGGTTGTATCTTAATATTTTCCAGTATGTTTAGAAAGGTGTAGTGAGAATCTCGGGACCTGGTGGGGATCTGTAGCAAGCTACAATTTGGATTGCAGTCTTACCTAGTGTTAGTTGCACCAGGAGAATTTCAGATGCATTGTGTTGGGCAACTAGCCTGGTGGTGTGAATATCCTTGGTGAATATGGATACTCCACCTTTAGTGTTTCGATCCTGGTTTTGTGGCTGAAAAGTGTGGTAAGAGTTGTAGCCTGGTATTGCAGTTGTGCTCTCTGGAGCCTTGAACCAGGTCTCAGTTACTGCACAGATATCAATGTTCTCCATTTTTAGAAGTGCCTCGAGAGAGTGCATTTTGAGGTTAGACTTCTAGCATTGAGTAGCATTACCTTCAGATTTTGCATGCTTGTATCTGTTATGGTGGTGGTTTTGTCCTTTGAACTTTGTCTAAAAAAGGCACTATAGGAGTAGCAAGAGCCTTAGCCAGTAACCTGAATCCAAGGGGCGACAGGTGCAGACCATCTCTGGCAAAGCATTGTGGTCTGTCGATCATGTCGTCTCAGGCAGACAGATACTGGATCCCCTTTAAATGACACCAGAAGCTTAGTCAATTGTTAAAGTCAATCATTTTGTCCTTATATTGTGGTATCATTCTGGGCGAAGGCAGGATGCTACTCAGGGCTAGAGTCATACCAATAATCCGTTTAAAGATAATGTACATTTTTATCAGCGTTTTATTTATGACCGTTTTATAATTTGAAAAGGATCTTTGAGTGACCTGAATGGTTTTGTTCAATATTTGAATGACACTACTTCCTTTTTACAATTTAAGATGACTTCCTCTAATGTTGATATTGTGTTCTTAGCTGTTCATCTTTTTAAGGAACAAGGGCAACTTACCACGACTGTACATAGGAAGGAAATACAAGTAAATAGATATACACATGCTAAGAATATGCATAGTAGGGATATTTTTAAAGGCATATTAAAGGGGCAATGTTTAAGAACTAGTAAGCTTAATACTGATATGATTAGATGTAAAGAACAAATGGAACAACTATTTAACGATTTTGTAAATAGGGGTTTATGATGCTAAATTAGTAAAGAGCACCATGAATAACACCCTAAAAGACAGAAGCAGTCAGGCATGCCCTATATTTGGAGAGAAGGCAGTTATGGCTAAGACATCTGAAAGAAAGAACATAGAAGCAGCTTCAGTAAGACATATTACTATATATACAACTAGAGTTAAACAAGTAGAAAATATTATCCGCAAGCATTGGTGGATACTAATGACTATGTAGGAGCTTGTCCCAATATTGGGACATACACCTAGATTTACTTATATAAACAACTTGAATTTGAAAAGACAATTATGTTATAAAGACTTTAACAGGAATATAAATATTCCTAGGGTAACTAGGTATGGAACTGTTTCATGTAAGGGATGCAGTTGCTGTAAAAATATCTATGAAGAACAGTATTTTCAGCACTCCACAACAGGTGTTAAATATGAAATCAGATATCAGGCAAACTGTAATGCTATGTTTATAGTTTACTTAGGAACATGTGAAAAATGTAGATGCTTCTGTGTTTAAAAATGTTCTAGAATCCTAAGAGATCGGATAATTGAGCATAAGTCAGAAATTAAAAGGAAGATAGAGACTATGCATTCACTAGGCATATTGCTGACAATAACGAAACACAAATTTAGATTTAAAGTGTTAGACATAATACATACAAATATTAGAGGAGGGGACATGATAAATAGACTGGACTTGACTGGATATAAATGGAAGCTGATAAATATCCGGGACTGAACAATATGCATACAAAGAAACCTGTCCTTGTTAGAAAACAAAAGCAATATAAGTAAACATTTGAATTTATTCTTTAATGTTATTTTATAAAAGATGTTTTTTTCACTTATTTTCATAATTAATTAATTAATTCTATGAATGTATTTGCTGGCTGTGTCATGTGTTGTTTGAACTGAGGTATAAAACCATGTGATTTTAAAATGTTAACTAAACATTGATGAAGGGAGCTTTCCTGAAAGCTTTGCTGGAATAAACTGAACGTTTCTACCAGTTGGTGTGTGTTCTTTTAGAATACAAAGTATGACCGTTGGACACATTTGCAGAGCAAACTGTACTTACTGGTACGTACATCAGATGTCTTATTTCATAAAATATCTCCATTTCGCTTAAATGTCTCAGATCTTTGCAGAACATCAATGACAATGATTCATATTTGTGTCCAGTCCCTTATAAAATCCTTGATTTTTCAGTTAAATCACTGTGGATTACGATCAGTCAATGATGACAGAATTAGCGTTTCATACTGCTTATTACTCAGAAAATGCACATTGATGCAAAGATTGTTGTTCTATAATCTTATCTCTCAAAGTTCTTGATTTGTTTCTGGTAAATCATGAGGATTATTGTCAATCAGTAATGTCAGGCACTGGAATTTTTTAATTTGCATGAACATGCATTTTCTGAACAATACAAAGTCTGTTGTTTTATTTACTTTTTTTAAAACTAAATTATAGTAGTTAAAGGTATCCTGATTTGGGCCTTTCCCATTACTTCTGTCTTTCTATGTGGTTCTTACACAAGAGAGAGATATTAATGTCACTGATTATGTTTCTGTTTTTGGCTTGTTCAACAAAATATTTGTTGTTTTCCTATCAGTTGTAGAGGGTTATAGTCACTAAATAATAAAAGACATTTCAGTTTCTAACTTCATATCCTTCAAAAATGAATGCTATGACTTCTTGTTCTGTCAATGATGCAAATGCATAGCAGAAATATCTAAAATGTGTCCCCGATTTTAAACTTTTATTTCATCAGTATCATTGTTTTTTTCTGCTAATTGAGAAAAACATTTTACACAAGTCAGACATCTGAAATGTAAACAGATGAATTAGCTATAACTGATTGGTCTGCCTATGTATGGAAATAACTAACTAATATTTTCCCATTATAATAGTTTTACAGGATTAATGCGACTTGTGTGAAACAAATTATAGTTGTGTAAAGTTGCATTTCCTTATAACCATAGATATTCAAATTATTCACTGCTACAGGAGCTAATGGGCTGTATTTTGTCAAGGATACAGCAACTGGCCAGCTTCCAAAAGCTTTCATCCACTCACAGACTGTCATCCTGGCTGCTTATAGGCTGAACCCATTTTGGAAGGAGCTATATAAATACCCATAGTGACTAAAAATCTTCCATGATTTCTTGCACCTCAATAGAAAATACGGAAGTCATCCTGAACAACTCATAAATAAAGATATCTGTGTGAGACACACACACACGGCATGTATATGTGTGTGTGTGGTGTGTGTGTGTATATATATATATATATATATATATATATATATACATATATATATACACACACACACAGACACACTATATATATATATATATATATATATATATATATATATATATATATATATATATATATATATATATGGGTCTACTACTGTTGATTGAAATCTCACTTGATTGAAAATGAAATGACCAGGACCACTTCACTGAAAACTCACTTGACTGAAACTTATTTCGTTGAAAGTTATAAATGGCCTTTTCCCCACTGTAGTGCAACCCTGCAGTTAGTATATAAAGTAAGGGGGTTGTGGGGGGCAAAGCCCCCCACACTGGGGGGTATGGGGGGGTGAAGCCCCCCACATATCTTGGTTATATATACTCTTTTGGAAACAGTTATTTATTGCACTTGTAAGTATCACTGTGTATAGTTTAAAATGTTTATAATATGTGGGGGGCTGTGCCCCCCACACCCCCCTTACTTTATATACTAACTCCAGGGTCACACTACAGTGGGGAAAAGGCCATTTATAACTTTCAATGAAATTAGTTTCAAAGAAATTAGTTTTCAGTGAAGTGAGCTTTCAATGAGGTCAAGTGAGTTTTCAATCAACTGTAGTAGACCTATATATATATATATATATATATATATATATATATATATATAGCTATAGATATAGATAGATGTGTGTGTGTGTGTGTGTGTGTGTGTGTGTGTGTGTGTGTGTAAAAACACCAACCATCAATACATCCCATAAGAACTGTATACAACCAAGGCATGGTGGCTGGTTGCAGCTGCTATTGTAGAAAATAATTTGAACATCTACTGTTATAGTTAAGTGCAACTTACACAACTGTACTATGTTTCTCATCTTCACTGCTGTACTAGACTACAAGTAGACTATCACAGCTTATCCAATCTGGGAAGATAAAGGGATAAGGTTCCAGGAGCCTTTGAAGAATGATCCTAGCAAAAGTATGCTATGGACTTGAAAATGGTATCTAACTTGAAGTGTTTTATAAATATATGGACTGGGGACCAAGTTACTGCCTGTAGAATACTTTGAGTTTGCACCTTTCCAGTATGCCATAGTAGAAGCTAAGGCTCTACCAGAATGTGCCTTAACACTGCCTGGAATGGATTCCCAGTGGTAAGAGTCTGAAAAACTAATAGCAGAGGGCAACCATCTGGAAATAGTTTGTTTAGAGTTGGGTTGACTTTTCTCAGTCCCAGAAAAGCAAACTTGCTAGTGAGCTTTCTTAGGGACTTAGTTCTTTTAACATAGTAACAGAGTTGCCTATGCATATCCAGTGTGTGTAGAATCTTTTCTTCCTTGGTTTAATTTCTGGACAGGAACCAGTGAGACTGATGGTTTGATTCAATGTAAACTCTGAAACAACCACTGACATCAAACAGGTGTTTGTATGTAGAGTGACCTTATCTCTATGGAAAATTAGATAGGGTGCTTCATCCATGAGAGTCTGCAACTAGATACTCTTCTTGCAGATGTCAGAGGAATAAACTAAGCAGTTGCCTAGGTTGTTGTTGTTGTGTCTTTCAGCTTTTCCTGGTTAGGGGTCGCCACAGCGGAACTCCGGTCCGCTAATGATTGGCAGTAGATTTTTACGTGCCGAGTTGCCGGCCCTGACGCACAACCTTCAACGAAGTTATACCCATTCACGCATGTCTCCACACAGAGGACGCTCTAGCTGAGAATCGAACAGGACGTCTTGCTGTGAGGCGACAGTGCTACCGCAGCACTACCACCGCAAGCAGTTGCCTAGGTAATGAACCTTAATTCAGACTGACAGGCAGATTTAAAAGGCGACAGTTTTTCTAGCACAAAGTTGAAATCCCAAGTAGGAGGAATGTATCCTTGAGGAGGTGTCATGTGAAGAACTCCTTTTAAAAGCTAAGAAACAGAAGAAAGAGTGGGATCTAATAGCAGACACGCAGAAATGTACACAAGATGCACCTTTATAGAAGTGTGAGAGAGGACAGAAATAGTAAATACTCACAAATATTTGTGCACAAGTGGTACAAAATCCCTAATGGGTCCCTGGTCATTGGCTAGCCACCAAGAAAAAATCTCTTCCACTTGCCAAAATATGCTTTTAGTAGCAGGCTTTCTTGCCTCTTTTCATATCTACTGTACATGCACATGAAAGTGGTGCCTAAAAGGTATTAAAATTGTATCATCCAGGTATTCAGTTGAAGTTAATTGTTGTCAGGATGGATCAATCTCTAATTCTCCTGTGTGAGTAGATCCTGTCTTGGAGAAAGCTTGTGGTAATTGCCCCTAGCCAATTCCATAAGATGAACCAGTTTTGCCTGGGCCAGAAGGAAGACACCACAATGATTTTTGGACAGACTTTCTGAATGTTCAGAATTACCCTGGAAATCACTGGTAAAGGTGGAAATGCATATAGGAACATGTCTGACCATGGGAATGACAGAACATCTGTTTTCCAGGCCTGCTTATAAGGAGTCCTGGTAGAGAATCTGTTTAGTTGTCTGTTTTGAAAGGAGGTGATGCTCCCAACATCTGAAACAACTCCTTGAAGGCCTCTTCATTGAGTTATCACTTGTGAGAGACTGTCCAGGACCTGTTATTTTTATGTCTGATGGAATGTAAGAAGATTTAAGAAATGCTTAATAGCTAAATCCCAAGCTATAACTGCAAGCTAGATCTGAGGTTATGACCTGGTGACCCCTGTTTATGTATCACATAACCGTGGTGCTGTTTGTCATGATCTATAAGGAACCTCTGTTCCACAGAAGATGGAGAGGCTGTACAGTGTGGACCACAGTCAAGATTTCCTTGAAAAATATGTGATTTGATTGTTCTGAACTGTCCTCCAGACCCTGCACTTTCACCCTCTTTGAAACTGCTCCCCAAGGGAAATTTGTCAATACAGACTATGTTGGAGAGGGAGAAGAAAAAGGGAGGCCCAAATTGTGAACCATCTGATCTCACCACCAATGTAGTTCTGTCTTATTAAAGCCTAAACATAGAATCTGAAATTCCAGATGATAAAAATGTCAGGTCAAAATTTTTTTGATATACCACTGAATCTTTTTCTTAAGTAACCTGGCAAAGGGAATCATGAGAACGATAGAAGCTGTAAGGATGAATATCATGAGAAATACTCTGAATGTAGCTTAAGACTTGTGAGAAAAATTCAGAAAAACTTCCAGGCACAAATCTACCTTCCCATGAAAAAAAAAAGCCTTTTGAGACACTGTCCATTAGGCAATTTAGAAACACAATCCTGTGTGATGGAGTGGAGGAGGATTTTTGCATATATATTTGGAATCCCGGATGTTCTAGAGGGGAAGAAACCTTTGTTATAATGACTCCTAACAAGTAGGAAAGGCACTGCACAAATAAGTAGTGGTTTAAAAAAGGAAATGCCCCTGGTTGCTGTGCATCCCTGGCTCCAGGGTTCACATTCTCCTACACTTGTATTCCTGCCTATCCTGCTCTAACCTCATGAATGCACCCTATCAGAAGTCCATACTAAGAACCCACAAACAAGGACATTTAAACTCTAAAACTAAAAACCCATCTGCTCCCTGCAATGAATTTTCAGTGAAAGTATGTGCAGTGCTTTAACCGTTTTGCAATATTTAAAGGTAATACATACTTTCTAGTAGGTCGCTGTACGCTTCCCTGCCAGGTTAGCCAGCAGCCAAAACTTTCCCTTTTCTTGTCCATTAAATAACCCTACTCTCCCTCTTATATTTTTACTCCTACTCTGTCTCATTATAATTCCTTCCTTCCCCTAACCTGACATTTCCCCTATAGGGGTCTCTGTTGTATCAAACTGACTGCCCACTAGGTGGCACTCCTCTACCGTTCTGCTGTCTCTACTATCTTTCCCACTCTTCACCTTATCTTACCCACGTAGTTCATAGACAACTCTTCTACTGCTCTCTCCCTCACTATTCTCCCTGGATTACTTATCCACTTCTCCACTCTACATATACCCATCTCTATCCCTCATAAAGCCTCCAACCTTCTTCTATTGTTATTTCTTTTATGTATCTACCTACAACCCTAATTTGCTGTCAGTCTTTTAACTTACTTCTCAGCAGTGCAAACTTACCTTCTGGCTCTCACACTCTACTGATTGTTTTCCTCCCATTTCTCCTTCCTTTGGCTCTTCCCGCTCCGTTCGCCCTGCGGGCTCACTCCGCTCCCCTACCCTGCCCCCAGCGCATCTTACATTTATTCCTGACTTACCCCTCCCACCCATACCAATTAACTAATCACAGTCCTCTCGTTATTACCCCTCCCACTCTTACTCCTCCCACTCTACTTGACCTTCACTCTTCACTACACTTAGTCTCTTTCTCTCCCCTGTAAAGAATCACAACTCCATCTACTTCCTTTAGCTCTCCTACCCCTATTATCCTGCTCACTTCCTCTACATTTCTCTCTTCAATCCCTCCCTTGTGTAAACATGCCCTCCCTAACCTTTACACTATCCGTGTCCCATACTCCCTTCTTGTACTACTAATTCCTCTTTATTTTGCTACTTCTTACTCTTCCAAAACACCCCTATGCCTACCTCCTACTCAAACTATCCCTTGCACTCTCCTGCAACCATTTCTATCAACCCACTTCCACATCATATTATTCCTCCTAACTTACTGTACCTATTCCATCCCAAACTCTTCTCCACTACTACAAATACCTTCACTCTTAAACTACTACTAGCCCCAAACAGCTTCCTACTTAACAAACCCAAAAGGCTAAAAGTTATTCCCTATAATGTCCTACCCTTAACTGGAGATATCCATCCCAACCCTGGCCCTTGCCTCACAAATAACAACTCCTTCGACCCATCCCCTACTGCTTCTATTGCACACTCCCCTTCCCCCCTCCCTCTTCTTCCTCTGCTTCCTCTCTTAACACCGTTAAGTTCTTCACTATCAATGCCCAGAGCCTTAACAAAATACACCAAATACAAGCTTGGATTTTCCACAATCAAACTGACATCTTAGCCATCTCAGAAACCTGGCTAAAACCCCATATTACTGACTCTGAAATCCTACCTCCTGGTTTCCAAATCCATAGAAGTAACTGTTTAAACAAAAAAGGTGGAGGCTCTGCACTAATCTACTCCAACCTTTTTTCATTAATCCCTCTACAAATTCCAACCCCACAATTCAAAAATTCTGAACTAACAGCTAGTCTCCTACGACTAAATAAACAAAAATATCTGCATTATCTCCCTATATATCTCCCCAGGCGACATCTCTATCCTTGAAAATATTCTTCACTGAGCCTCAACTGAAATAGAATTTGAAACCTACATTCTAGGTGATGTTAATATTGATTGGAATAAAATTAACTCTCCTTATCCCTCCTATTTCATTAACCTCTACAACTTCACCCAAGAAATCCACATAACCACTCATCCTATCAAAAACCACCCCCCAGGATCCATCATCGACTGGATCCTAGTCTCCCATCCAAACAAAATAACTCTCTCTGGCACTATCCCAGACACCTTCAGTGACCATCTTCCTGCTTTCATACATCGCTCAGCTAACTCCACCCAATATCAACACCATTATATCCACACTCGTAATCTCAGCAACTTCAACCCTACACATTTCTCAAATACTTTTAAACATATTAACTGGCAAATCCTAAATACTCTTCCCCTTGACAATGCTGTTGAACATTTTAACTCTATCTTCTTAAAAAAACTCTCAACTCCCAAGCCCCGTCAAAAACAAATGAGTCACGGCTAATTCTGCTCCTTGGCTATCCAAAGAAACAAAACAAATCATGCATCGTAGGGACAAATCCTGGAAGCTATACCAGAAAAATAAGTTGCCTTCTACCTTGCTTCAATACACCCAACTCCGAAACCAAGTAAAAAAACTAATCACCATAGACAAAAAAACTACTATAATAAACTTCAATCCAACAATAACAAGAACCCAAAACAATTCTGGAAATCTCTTAATTCCCTACTCCATCCAGGGTCCTGGAATAATCCCTGCCCTGACCCTAGCATAACTGACTCAGAACTAAGCTCTCACTTCAATACATTTTTTACAGAATCCATAGCTAATCTAGCCAAATCTTTTCCAGACAATAATCCATCCAACTCTTTTTCCTCTTCTCCTAACAACCCTCATAACTGTCTTCTTTATTTCCAGCTCAAATCTGTCTCAACTACTTTCGTAAAAAGACTCCTATCCAAACTAAAGCCATGCTCAAATGCACCCAACATACCCTCCTCCTTCCTCAAATCTGCTGCTGAAGGTATCGCTCTCCCTATCAGCATCCTAATTAACAGATCTTTAAAAGAGTCATATGTACCCAAACTTTGGTGATCTGCCTTCATTCTACCTCTTCACAAAGGAGGCAAAAACACCAATATCTCCAACTTCCGCCTAATTGCCCTACTCTCGCCAATATAAAAAATTCTAGAAAAATGTGTCCACCACCAACTTAAGCCTTTCTTAACTCAGAACCACCTCATAACACCCACCCAGCATGAATTCCGCCCTGGCCACAGCACCATTACTGCCTTACTATCCTTCTTAGAAACAGTAAATTGAGCCCAGGATTCTGGATTACTAGTATCCACAGTACTGCTAGATCTTTCAAAAGCTTACGACACCATCTCCCACAAGCACCTTCTCTTTCATCTCTCCAACCTTCATCTCTCCCCTGACACCCTATCCTGGTTCTCCAGCTACCTATCAGACAGATCTCAAGCTGTCACATGGAAGAACTCTACCTCCTCCTTCTTGCCAACACCCACCGTTGTTCCCCAGGGGTCCATCCATTCAACATCTTCATAAATAACCTTCACACTGTCATCCCTGACACAACAGTTATCCAATATGCTGATGACTCTACCTTAGTCTGTGCCGCCTCTAACCTTTCTGAACTATTGACTAAAACCCAAATAGCTTTTTCCACTACTGAGAACTGGATGCACCACAACCATCTCTCTTTCAATTCTAATAAATCTAAAATACTTCTTTTCCCTCCCTCCAGGGCTTTCTCTTTCGACAAAAATGCTTTCAAAGTCCTAAGCCAAAACAACACTGCTATAGAAGTGATCCCTTCTGCAAAACTCCTTGGCATTACCATAGACAAACACCTTAAATTTGATATCCACATACAACAAAACAAAGAAAACACACCAAAAGCTAGGTATGCTCTATAGGAATAACTGCTTTCTCTCCAACTCCTCCAGGCATACTATAGCAACTACCTACCTCCTACCTTCTTTACTATATGGAGCCCCTCTTCTAACTAACCTGTCTTCTTCCAACACCTTTAAACTCGAAATTTGCTATAATAAGATCTCTAAATTCGCAACTAAATCTAAAACCTCTACTCACCACTGGCTTACCCTACAATCTCTGAACTGGCTGGAACTCTCTAACCACCTAGAATATCTCCAATTAACCACTGCTCACAAATTAATATTCTATCCAGAGAAATGCCCAGCCTTAACAAACATTCTTCCCCCATATATCCCAATCAGATCTCTGAGATCTGAACACCAAAATTTAATCTCTATCCACAAACCCAAACATCCTGCAGGCCAACTCCTTCTCTCTTTCTCTCTAGGCAAAAAATGGAACTCTCTCCCTCCTTCACTTAAGACTATACCTAACTCTGAGTCCTTCAAGACCCAACTTTTCTCATACCTGTCTACTAAACGTAAATGTTCCTGCTTTCACCCTACATAAATTCTAAGAAATGTCCCCTTTGATCTCTCCATACTCCTTGCTATATGCTACCCTGCAACTTTATTTTCTATTTTCCTAAAACAAACCTAAGCTTGCATCCTCAGATTAAGCAAGCTCCCTCTCTTGACTCCAAGTATCTAAATATTGTAAATATCAAGTAACCTCAGATGCTTATTTTTCACACACTTGAAACTTATTGCTCTGAATGTAAATGCCTGTAAACTGTGTTATCTATGGTCTTTAATTGTGTTTATAATGTACAATTTAAGCATTTGCTGTTGCTAACTGTATGAATTTATATATGTATTTTACCTTTGCATTATGTAACCTTTTTGTATTTGTGTTGCTTATGGAGTTTTTCTCCCCGGTCCTCCACTGAAAATGGGCACATTCTGGCCCAGTGGACTTCCCTAGTAATCAAACTGAAAATAAATACATAAATAAAATAAAATGCGGATACTCAACAATCTGCAGTGGGCTACTACTGAGGCTAGACATTTTTCAAATATTTCTGGCACAGCAGAAGGCCCAAAAAAGCCAAAAAGGTAAGGCAGATAATTGAAAATGTGACCTAGAAACTTAAAACCTTAGAAATCTCTTAAAGTTGTTTGCTATTGGAATGTGATGGTAAGTATATTTGAGGGTTAAAATTAGCATAAAGCTCCAGTCTGACATCAGAGATAACTCTGTTTAAAAGGTCATCTTAAACTTTGGAATCCTTATACAAAGTTTGAATACAAAAAAAATCCAAAATTGGTCTCCAAGAGTGTTCCTTTTTTTGAACCAGAAACATTCTGGAATCAAAACCTTTTTCTTTACGTTCTGCAGGAACATGTTCTAGGACTCCTGCATCTAACATGAGTAGGAGCACTGGAAGAAACAATTCTGTACAGTTGGGAGGGTGAGGGGGATTTCCCTGTAAAAAGGAGGTGCTTCTAATAATTCTCAATTGTATCCACCCTGAATGGCCTTCAAAACCTATTTGTCTGAAACAATCTTGTTGCCAAAAGGGGGCATTTACAATGTTTTTGTGAAAGAGGAACATATCCTGTGGCAGGATGGGGGGTGACCTGGTTCCTGGCATAGTCATTCTGAGGAGGGCACCCAACTCTTTTTTTTTTGGGAAAAGTTCCTTTCTTTTTTGTGATTTTCATTTGCTCCCTCCTAATATCTCTTCTAGGGTGATAGTCTGTTAGTAGGAAGTACCCCTTGTTTTGTCTTTTAAAGGGAATGGAGAAGTTGGAGGGAAAGAATTTGGGGATCTGAAAATTCCTAGTAACTCCATGCATTCATTTACCTCTCTCTCCTCCCATTATTTGAGCACTTGCATAGCAGAAGGACCAATTAAATCTTCTCTATCTAGAAGAGCACTCTGGAGTTCTGACTTTAAGTCATCTGAAAACTTTTGGTTACATATCCAAATAGATAAATCTTCTCAAGACTGTGACTGAAACAGAAATCCTAGAAACAATACCAGCACAATCATACACCCCTTTTAAGGCATGTTTAGAAACCTGAGACAAACTAACCCACAATCTGATTCAAATAAGATCACCCATCAGACAGCTGATAAGCAACTAATTCTCTCAAACTGTTCACACATCTGACCATAAAGTTCCAACTACAGCCCTTTACAAATTCAAAATTCTGAACGGTAAAGTACAAAAAAAAATCTCTTACCCATTTTATTGAAATGTTTACTCTCTTTATCTCCAAAAATGTGTTAGGGATGGGAAGGGACTTGTTTGCATTAAGAGCAGTAAGTGAGATGGCTGCTGGGACTGCTCTAAGATGAGAAGAAAGATATTTGTCATCTTGAGAAACTTTATACAATTTTTTTAGTCTTTTTGGCACTGATGGCTGACAGTAAGCTTCATTGCAGGTAGCATTAACGATCAATTTGCTCACACGGATTCTCCTGGCAGATACAGAGACCTCTCGCAAGTAGCCGTTCTTTACTTACTTGGTGACATGAATACATTCTGCTGTAATTCTCCAATGGATACCATTGCTAAAGCTATTGCCCATGCCTCTAATTTATTCTTCAGCTTAAATAGTTGTGTTGATTAGACAGTCCTTCTGTGCACTCAGCATAATTAGGAATTTAATATAAACCTGTATGGTGAAATACCCATAGAAATAAACTATATAATAAGAAAAAGAAATTACTTAACACTTATAAGTCTCATTCTATTTACTTTAAAAACACAATTAAGTAAACTAGGAAAGTGCCATTAGGAAGCTCAAAACTGAATAAGAACTTAAAATATCCACTAAAACCAACATAACTATAAATCTTTCTTTAGCTATGTTAGGAAGTTAAAAACTAACACCAACAACGTTCAAAGCTTGTCTATAAAAACGCTGCTTCTTTCACCCAAAGGAAGTATCCTAGATGACAAAGTCAAGGCAAATTTTACTTCACCTAGAATTACCATTAGTCTGCAGATTTGCCAGAAAAAAAAAACTGAGATATTTATAGTGAACACACAAAAAATATGATGAGAAATCTGGACATTCTGTAAACATCTAAACAGCTGAGCATAACAGAACAAACAGTTTTTTTCTTGAGCAATTAAGAAGTGTTAAACTCTCGAGTCTGACATAATACTCAGTTATTGGAAAATCAGATATTTTATGAGGACAAAAGGAAAATATGAAGCAATTAAATCAGGTACACAGTACACACACACACACACAGTTTTTCTGCCTACCAGTGTTGCCGTCAACCTTCCCAACCTGCTGCTGCCAGTTCCTGCCTGCATGGTGAGTGCTACTGTTCCTCTATCAGTGCTCTGATCATGATCTGAGAGTCATTCACTTGGCCATATGGCAAAATATGACATGCAACAAACCTCCTTCAAACCTACTGCCTTCATCTGGTAGCCCAGCGAATAAACACACTTTTTTTCTAGAACAGCCCCAGCATACACAAAATAAGTATTAAACTTCAAGGTCTGGCATTATTACAGACTGACTATTTTTTTTAACAATTCTTAATTCAATTTAATTTTTCTAGTAAATATTTAGGATTAATAGTCAGTCAGTAATGGTTTCCTCCCACATCCCAAAGACATGCTGTAGGTGGATTGGACACTCTAAATTGGCCCTAGGTGTGCGTGTGAGTGTGCCTTCTGTGGAAGGTTGGGCGCCGGGCTGGCAACTCGACACCGTAAAACTCCACTGCCATTCAATGTGCGGACAGGTGATCCGCTGTGGCGACCCCTAACCGGGATAAAGCCGAAAGAAGAAGAAGAAGTCAGTCAGTAATGGCAGACTTTGCAATTTAATACTAATTAATGTAAAGAATATGCAACTGTAATTGAGAGAGAGTTTACACTGTCTTCAAATAAAAACACAATCTGGATTTCTATAGCTGCCAGTCCCAATAAAAGGCAAACATCTGTACACATCTGCAGCTCCCCCACCCCTAATATTGCGGTTGGTTTCTTTCCAAAGTACATAATTGATGGCTACCAAAGTACTTTCATCAAGAACTCAAGTTGCTTTCATTCCACACACCAGAAAAAACACCAATGCTGTGCTGTACACACATTACTTAAGTGACTGCATACCCAGTCTTGGCCCTAGGAAGAATGTTAAAATATGGTGCTGTTTGAGGTTAAGGCTTTGCCCAAGATTACAAATTCAAAACACATAAAATAAACAGTTCTCAACAGCCATTAAAAAATTCCCAATCAACCAAAAATATCATGGAAGTGACGCTGAGATTTATTTAGCTCAGCTCTACAGGTATGCCTACTACTACAACTTACTTCAGATTTATTTGCAGCAGTGCACAACAGCCAGTAATTTTGTAGATCAAGATTTAAGAGATTCAGTTCATCAAGATAAGGCTTTGGGTCACAGCACTACACAATGTGCCACAACTACTTTCTGCAGAATGCTTATCAGTCAGTTACACAGACACAGTAATGGATTGAATAGACTCACCTGCTTCCCGCCAAAACAAGCAAGACACACAAACTAGATCAAGAGGATAATTAGTCTCGGACTCAATCACAAAATGGCCGGCACATCAATGTCTGCTCAAACTTTTTGTTGACAACTGTCATGTGGGATTAGCACCTGCACTGATTGGTTGTTTGCTGGAAGCAATGAAGCAATGTTAAACCAATCAGGTGCAAGTGGGAAGGAGTGGCAGAGACTTTGAAAAATTCCAGATTCTGAAGATGAAAGCCGGCAAACTAGATGAAACACTCAATTACCAGGCAATCCAGAAAAAGTCTGGAATCATGCTTATAAACAGTGCTTCATTCATTCTCTGTCAAACTTTTAGATACATTTACAAAATGTTGTTAATACAAAACTTGTGTTGATTGAAAATTATTTTTGTAATCCCGTTTATGTTTTAACATCCCATATATGAATCCTTTCCACAGCATGTTCTTTTGATTATAGCAACTGTGAAAGAAAGACGAGATCCACGAAATCCTGTTATTTAGCGCTTTCGTTTTTTAATAAAAACTTCTTCAGAATACACATACATAGTGAACTAAACCCTTTTTATACAAATACACTCCTTTATAGTTAATGACATCATAATGAAATTACTTAATTGAATTCAATTACTACAGCCCCATTGAGATATCTAAAACATTAAATACATTGTTTTAAGCCATATTACAATAAAAAAACATAGAAAATACACTGTGTTTTGTTCAAACCATAAAAATCCTTAATTTATTATACTTTTATTCAAAAATAACCTTCAGATTTTAATCTGAGAGTGGAACTGATAGATGTATTCGTGTTTAAACCTGGAAATGATGTTGCATTAGTTTTTAACTGCCATCTTAGTTCCCTATTTTCCAAAAAAATCATTAAGGGGACCACCTCTATCTCCAACTGTAACTTGTTCTAATACTGAAAATCTAAAATCATGTCCCTCATTATTAATAATGTGCACTGCCAGAATATTTTTTAAATCTTGTTTTTTAATATCATAGGAATGTTGATACATTCTGCTCCTAAGAGCATTAATAGTCTTCCTGATATAAAAACAAGGACATTGTGTGCATGTCCCTATATAAACAACAGCCTTACTGTTACAGGTAGATTTTATCTTGTATATATATTTGCCATAATTTGGGATAAACAACTCTGTGCCTTCTAGAATATTTTTACACTGCAGACAAAAACCACATTTAAACATTCCCTTGGGCCCAGAGTGAATCTCTTGTACCCTCTCTACCATGTTTTTTTATAGTAATGTCCTTCTTGTAAACAATATTAGGTTTTATTCCCACAGTATCCAAAAATTCTTTATTAATATTGAATACATTCCAGTTACGTTGAACAATGTTGCTTATACTTTTAAACTGCTGGTTATATGTAAAATACCAACACTATGAAATGACTTATTGTTCTGGCTATAACAACTTTTCATATCTTCAACTAAAGTATTAGGACCCTTACCTAATAATGGAAAAAATATACCTTGTTCCCTTTTAGATACCACCTCCTTTAATGTATTTTCTACAAATTCTAAGGGATAGCCTCTACTAACCAGCATACCTTTAAGAATTTCTATTTGACCTAAAAACTCATAGAAGTCTGAAACTATTCTTGCTAGTCTAACCCCTTGACCTTTTATTAGTGACTTCTTCTGATAGATAGTGTGAAAACTGGAAAAATGTAAAAGTGTATTGGAATAAGTGGGTTTCCTAAAAATTGTCGTTTCAAAACAACTTTTCATTCTATTTTTACTTATGGTGATGTCCAAATAATTAATTTTCTCATCCGAAATGGTATGAGAAAATTCCAAAAATTCTGTACTAACACCAATAAACTCAAGGAATTCATTTAACATATCCTCACTATCATTCCATAGGATGACGATGTCATCCAAATATCGCCCATAATATTACCAAAGTTGTGCATATTTACTGGTGAATACATATTCCTTCTCCCAGAATGCTAGAACTAAATTAGCAAAAGTGGGTGCACATATAGCCCCCCATGGCTACACCTTTACATTGTTTGAATAATTGTTCTAGAAATACAATAATGTTAGTGTCCAGTACTAACTCCATGAGGCTCCTTAATTTAAGAATCCTATCATGCCCCATTTTTGTGTATTGACATAAATATGACTAGAACCATTCAGTTCCAGTATCATGTGGGATAACAGAAAATAAATCTTTGACATCAATTGTTACAAAGATTAAACTATGATTATACATATTTTTATTAATTTTCTTAAGTCCCACGAATCTTTTACTATCCAATTACAGTCTTGTAAAATGTTTTTTAATTGAATATCTATAAAACTGGCAATATAATATGTTTTTGAAGCCTTTGCGTCAGCAATGGGTCTAAGGGGGGGGGGGGGGGTTGTTGAGATCCTTATGTACTTTTGGTATACCAAAAGTAGTAGGAATTTTTGGATATTTTACAGTCATATAAGACCATTCATCAAATGAGATTTGTCTGTTTAACAGAAGTTCTTCCAGCATAATGTCCACTTTCCTGTATGATATATTTTTCTCATTCACACTCATCTGACAATATGTATCAGTGTGAAAAAACGATAGCATTCTATCAATATAGGAATTAGTATCCATTATAACTAATCCTCCCCCCTTGTCCGGTTTCATAATTGTTTATAATTGTTTATAATCATAGTTGTTTATATAGGGACATGCACGCAATGTCCTTGTTTTTATATCAGGAAGACTATTAATGCTCTTAGGAGCAGAATCCTATGATATTAAAAAACAAGATTTAAAAAATATTCTGGCAGTGCACATTATTAATAATGAGGGACATGATTTTAGATTTTCAGTATTAGAACAAGTTACAGTTGGAGATAGAGGTGGTCCCCTTAATGATTTTTTGGAAAATAGGGAACTAAGATGGCAGTTAAAAACTAATGCAACATAATTTCCAGGTTTAAACATGAATACATCTATCAGTTCCACTCTCAGATTAAAATCTGAAGGTTATTTTTGAATAAAAGTATAATAAATTAAGGATATTTATGGGTTGAACAAAACACAGTGTATTTTCTATGTTTTTTAATTGTAATATGGCTTACAACAATGTATTTAATGTTTTAGATATCTCAATGGGGCTGTAGTAATTGAATTAAATTAAGTAATTTCATTATGATGTCATTAACTATGAAGGCATGTATTTGTATAAAAAGGGTTTAGTTCACTATGTATGTGTATTCTGAAGAAGTTTTTATTAAAAAGCGAAAGCGCTAAATAACAGGATTTCGTGGATCTCGTCTTTCTTTCCTGGCTGTTTTTAGTTTATTTGTGGCTTTGATTTTTATTATAGCAACTGTGACAACCCTCCACCTCTGGGCCAGTAATCAAGGAATCTCAATGTAATCTCAATGCTCATCACTGTCACCTGTGGGGAACATTCAATGAGAGAATAACAGGTACACACCCAGTATTTCCAGGTGCAGTTTTCTGCATCAAGTACAATCAAGCACAATTGCCCTTAAGACCACACGGGGAACACAGTCTGTCTGGGTCTGGTTTCCCTCTCTCCAGATTCCCAGTAAGACTCCCCACTGACACAGCTATAGAGTTGAGATCTCAGCTGGCTGCCCAAGCCACAATCTCTAGCGTCCTCTCTATCCAACTAGTGCTTCATGTCCCTGCCCAAGTAGCTGTCAAATACACTTTTGGAGATTTGATTTGCATGCGCACACACACACACACACACACACACACACACACACACACACACACACACACACACACACACACACACACACACACACACACACACACACACACACACACACACACACCTGGGAAAGGCTGGCACAGGTTTACTTGCTGTGCCCCCTTCTGCCCAGACGTTAAGGTAGTTATCATTGCCACCAGACACTCCTGCCAGCTACCTTAAGGCCCTTACAAGGGTACTCAATATACCGAGTAAAATTAATATTAATACAGATGGTAGTTTGACCAAGAGGAAAGCTATTAGGAGTGACCTACATGGTGTAATCAAATAAATATGCAAATACTCTCAAAACTTAAATATCGCTACAAAGATCAGTCACAATGAAAGATTTAAATATATTTAATAATAAATAAAAGAACAAGACAATACTAAATATCTCTTTACAGTGACATCAGATTTCAAAATCACAATAAATGTTTAAAATAATACTGTAGGCAGTCTCAGACAAATAAAGAAAAACAACATCTAAACTAAGCTTTACTATATTGCTGACTTTATATAAAAGAGAATTACTATTCCCTATTTACTTAGTAGATCAAGACATATGATGTGGTGGATGGTCCTTCTAGTTGTCAGACCCAAGACAAAATACAGAATGCTCAGTCTCATGAAGAGACTTCCCAAAATAATATCTAAAAGATTACCGCTGGGATAGCTTGCAGAATGACGTCACTTCTGGTCATCTGACTTCTAGTTCCCATCCAATCCCCCATTGCTGGAAGCTAGCAGGATTTAGAACTTGCCTGTAAAAATACACACATAAGGGGTTTTGCTCAGATCTGTGTCAGGTGCTGGAAGTCAGAAAACAATTGTATACCGCCACACTTTCAGAGTGGCAATTATTTCACCCCAAAGACAATACAGAAAGGATCCTAGTACAGACTTAGTCTCTCTGGCTGCACTGAAATCTGTGAGATAGCATCTTTATGGCATAGTTCATAAAGTGATTTAATTTCAGATATATTTTAAAGTTTGCTGGACTGAAGTTAGCCTTCTGCCTACCAGTTTCCTCTATTAAAACATATACATTTAAACAGTTACAATAGTTCATGTACATTTCTGTTCTCTCCAGCAGAGCACACTGTGGATATATTTCAAACACAAGCACTTTATAAATACCTTTTCAACACAAACATCTGCACAAATCAGTTTGATATACACATGACATAAGTATCAAATACATTTGTAAAACAAATATCTTGTATAAATCAGTTTGATATTCACATTATTTACAAAATTCCAGCTAGCTGTGGTGGCAGTACATTCTATCGTCACAGCAATATCCAGTGTACCATAACATTTTAAGAAGAATAAGAGGATACATTACAACTGGTGAATTGAAATGAGCACAGTAAATGCAGTAGACATTGTACAGGCATGCAAAGTCCAAATATTTTTTGAGAGAGAGGACATTAGTCTTTCTATCAATGAAAGATTAATGCCAGAGCTACAACATAAATGCACCCATTAGCAACATCTATAGCTTTAGGATAACAGCAGTAGCAAAAATAACATCCATATTCAGATGTCAAGTGTATATCAACGGTTAATGCATTAATAACAGAGTGACAGCAGTCTTTACATGACAGTGAATAGGAGTTCATTAATGAAAGCTGGTTCTTGGCCTTTGAGCAAACATTAGTGGCATGATTTGAAGAATGGTGAGTTTTGTAGCTCAAAATATTCCTGTTGATCTCCACAAAAGATAAAGAAGTGCAAGCTACATCATGTTGCTTTTCTGTAATTCAGGAGTCGAAAAAAATGGGTAAATCAATTGCTGACAATACTGTGCAGCATAAGTTGGGGGGGAGGTGCTGCACTCCTGAAGGGTGTAGAAAAGAAAATGACAATGATTCGATGAGATGTAGAAATGGACTGCTTAACTACAAACCAGTAGAAGATGGACTGCCTCATACACAAAAGATTTTGTCACCAAACATTTGTAATGATTGGAACTCTGAAAACTAACCATGAATTGAAATGCAGACCTCTGAAACCCAGTCAGCTTTAAAGGCAACAGAGTGGATCTGGTGCTAGGCGACCTAGGCAGGTGCCTGGGGCCCATGCTGGCTTAGAAGGGCAATAAAAAAATGAAACTGTCTATAAACAATTCTGAAGACTTCTGTAAACACAGGAGGCCTTTAGGACGTAATGGAAGACTTCTGTAAGAGAAGCAAGCCCCAGAAACCTCAGCATTAGGGTAATCTCCCAACATAAACCATGGGAGATTTTATTTAACTGCCAAAGCCAAGAACAGAGCAGCAAATAAAGGGGATTGATCAAGAAAATGGAGCAGAACATGCACAGGACTGAAGTTGCTGAAAAAGTGAGTGCAGCAGCAAAGGTGAACAAATGTATAAAACACCCCCATTAGGTGGAATGTATAGTTAAGTGACTTTGCTCATAATCAAACCCTGAGCCTTGATAATGCCCACGTTGGTGGGCTTTCTAGTTAAGTGAATTTACTCAGAGGCAAACCCTAGTGCTGATAATGCCCCAGTTGCATAGTCTGTCTAATTAAGTGACACTGCTTAGAGTAAAACCCTGAGTCTTGATAACTGGCATGTTAAGTGCCTTAAACTTCCATATAGGGTTGCCAACTTTCCATGTCAAAAATTCTGGACATGTACGTGAAAGCAAAATGCATGTAATTTTGATATACCCCCGCAGCCATTACTTGGCAATTTCTTTATTTCTCCCCAATGCCATAAACACTATTCAAACCTCTCAGTGTGCATACTGACTTCTGCAATGATGACAAATATTTGGAATTAGTTTAAAACTTTTAAAACACAAACACTGACAGACATTTGCTAAGCAAAGCAATATAGTCTCACAGTAAAAACAGACTTAGCATTAAAACGTTTCTCATCTCTGCCTTAGAAACTCACATTCACTGAATCAGCATTGAAACCCACGGTCATAGAAAATGTATCTGGCCAGTGGCAGATTAAGTTTGCCTTTGGGGTATTTTCAAATCATAGGCCGCTTGCACACATTTTTAGGACCATGCAAAAGTTCTTTGATTCACCTTCTTGATTGTATTAAATTATAATATATAATAATTAAATTATATGCCTTGTATAATACAGCACCACTTGTTAGAGCATGTTTTAAATTTATAATTTGGAACATTTTTTCCAGTAAGCAGTGTAACAAAACATATGAACCATCAATGACAAAACTGCCCAATTCAGAACATTTCAACTATAAAAGGCCACTCAAACTTCTGTCATTACAATCCAGCAATATCAGTCAATATGCACAATCTCTGCAGAAGTAAAAGTCATCTGAATAATCTCACATTAAAGAAATCTAAACTAATAAAAAAGTATCTGCTCACAAACAACTTTATATTTTAGTGTTTCGTCTACAAATTTAGTGCCTGCTAACCCTGAAGAATAAATTGGCTGTTTACATTAAAAAATGGTAAGGTGGTAATCTGCACTTCATCTGTAATTTCACACATCTATCTACCAGCTGCTTAGTCAATCCTATACAGTTGAATAAACAGCTTTTGATGAAACACAGACTCGACATTCTGCAGGGAACCCAGGTGTGTGTGTGTGTGTGTGTGTGTGTGTGTGTGTGTGTGTGTGTGTGTATGTGTGTATATATATATATATATATATATATATATATATATATATATATATATATATATATACACACACACATATATATATATATATATACACACACACACATATATATATATATATACATACATATATATATATATATATATATATATATATATATATATATATTCATACACACACATATATATATATATCTACATATATTTATACACACACACATATATATATATATATATATATACATATACATATATATATATACATATATATATATATATATATATATATATATATATATATATATATATAAATAACATACATATATGTTGCACAAGTTCTGAGGGAGAATGAGAAACAGAATCTGAATTAATGATATCTTCTGATGAAGGGTCAATAGTGCAGAACTGTCAAATGGACACAGTCTTTTAGTAGATCATATAGGCATTTTTTATTAGGATTGTGAGGTGTTAGAAGTACCTATCATTGTGCGGTCAAGAAATAAAAACTGACAAAAAGGTTTTGAAACACAGGAGAGAAAAAAATTGTGGGTAAATACAGTTGTTACAAATCACAAAAAGGTGAAAGTGGTCTCCTTCTGCTGACAAAAGTTTAAATGTCTGTATGTTTCCAAATTTTCTTAAAGCCCATTAACAGCAAAATAGTAATATAAGTTAAAGCATTCTGAATCAGAGAAAATGTTTTGTGAAGTTATATGCATTGGAAGTACAACCGGTGAATGTTTCATTATTCTAAATATTGCCCAGAAAAGCAAACAGTGGCTGTAGTTTGTAAAGAAAAAGTGCTAGAATCTACAATGTATCCAGTGTGATACTCTTCATGCTGAGTGTTAGAAGCATGAAGGACCGGGGGGCAGAGCCTAGATGGCTAACTGGTAACAGCAACTTTTATGAGCTCCACAATCTAGTACCAGAATTCAGGAAAAGAATCATTTTTATTTTTCAAAAGAAGTAAATTCTTATTAAGGAACCTCAATTCTATAAGAAAACCAAATTGTATGCATTTTTATTGAAATTTTCCTGTCAAACAAACTGGATATAACTTCTTCAATATAGAAATGAGCAACTCTAAGTCTTCACACTCTGAAACTTCATTGAAAAAGGAAATTCAACTGATGTCTGCCACACTATTTGAACTCTCTTAAAATGGACAGATTTACAGACAACCTTGAAAATCTAAAAGTCAACTGTCAGAAACAGACTGATGCCCTTAATGAAATCTTGCAGCAGCAACAATCAAAAATATTGGATATGGAAACTTTTCTAAGTGACATAGATGAGAGACTTAAGAAAGATGAAACTCATTGTGAATCTCTTTTACAGCAGAATACCTGGCTAATCAGTAAAACAGATGATCTAGAGAACAGAGAAAGGAGAAATAACATTAGAATTGTTGGTCTTCCAGAAAAAAACAGAAGGTGAGGACATTATTTTATTTCTTAACTCTTGGCTTCCAGACATATTAGACCTAAAGGAAAGTCTACCAAATGGTATAAGAAAGAGCACACAGAGCTACAGGGAGACCTATTCCTTCTTCTTCCAATATGCCTCCTAGACCTATTATTGTGAAATTCTTGTCTTATTTAGACAAAGAACTTGTTCTCAAATCTGCCTGGAGAGGTCATCCATTGTCATATAATAAGAGTCAAATTAGATTTGACAATGACTATTCTTCAAAAGTCTTGGAACTAAGGAAAAAAAACCTGGCCTTTTGTGAGATTTTTTAAAAAAAATAAAATAAAGGCACAGCTTGCTTTCCCTGCAAGAATCAGAATCCTTTATTCAAATAGTATAAGAACATTCAACAATGTCGAAGAACCTATAACTTTCATCAAAAACAACATAACTGAAATTCCAGAAGACATGGATTGGTCATCTTCCACCACTTTAAAAAGAACCTCTGAGAAAAATAACTGGACTGATATGAGAAAGAAGAAACTGAAAACTGATCCTAGAAATTCTGGAGTCACTACTTCTCTCAAAGCATCAACTAGGACTTGATTTCACTTCTAATCATTCAAAAAGTATGTATTTTTTCCTACCATTCACCTATAAGAATGTTTTCTTTCATTTTCTGTTTGAACCTTACTACAATTACATCTTATATTTCATGTGTTTAGACTTCTCTAATGGTCCTTAATATAGCTACTTACTAAGAACAAATATAATAATAATAGCTTTTTCAAGTGACACCCTTGATTTTTGCTTCATTAGCAGCAATTAAACATATGCTGTATGCATCATACTTCATACAAGTCTTAATTTTAAATGTTTTTTTGATTTTTAAAAACATATATTACAATATTTTATAATTTAGACTTTAGTTACTACTCTACTCAATTTTAGCATTCTAACAAATGTTGTCTCTCCTCTAAAATAGAACCTACATAATTAACATGGAAGCTCTCATCCTAAAATATAGGCATTTGAAGAATTAAATGTTTTTTACATGCAGTTATAGGTAGATTAAGCTAAATTAACCTCACCTATGACCAAAATAATTCATGTACTATCTACTCCACACATCTATGCCGCATAAGTATATACAACTTTATAGTTGTTACTGACAAGAGCTTTCATCTCACAATCTCTGACTTCACTTGTCTATTCTGATTGATTAGTCTGTTTAGTTGAGATATTTTTTTCTTTCATATTATTCATATACTAAATATTAATGTCTTCTATGGTTAGAAAATGTTTCAGTTTTTTGGAGGGTGCCTGTCTAGATCAGTTCGTGTTATATATCAGTGAGAGCACTGTACGGATATACACCATTGCTTTACTGTTGAGTCGTGCACTGTTTAGTTTAAAGATGTATGTTTGGCTAGGCTAGTTTGTGAATTTAGAGATACAATAAAGAAGGTTCTGTATATTTGCTAGATGAGGATAGACTCTATGTTGTGCGATGTATGTATTTGCAGTTATATCTGTCAACTGCGCGAATGATGCTATGGGGAAGGCTGAAACTCCTTGAAAGGTGGTGGTGAACAGTGCCTGTTATGGGATTTGACAGGTTAGTCTACTGCGTTATTTTTCGTGATTGCCTGGGATGGTGAAATATGTGAACAAATTTGTCCTTGTTAGGTCATTAGAGAACTCTCGATGTAGTTGTGGATCTGTTGTTACGTGGTCTAATACATTGTTGATACTTATTTTGGGTGCTTTTCCTTTGTCGGGGCAACAGATCCAATGCACTAGCAAGTGCTTGCAATGATCGCATAGCTGTTACATGAAGCAGTTAATTTTGAAAGAGAGAGACATTAACGTGCTGCAGAGTTTGTCCGGTTTCTGTGAAAATGTGGACAGTTGAGGAGTATGCAGTAAGTGTAAGTTAGTAAAGTACCCCTTTCATTAAGTTTTTAAGAACAATAATCAAAAAAAGATATCTGATTTAGGGTCTGTATCCCTCCGTTTTTTTTTTTGGCTTGCCCAGCTCTCCTGCGGTAACAGGATGGCAGTTATGCATTATGTGTTGTGTAGTAACTTGCTATGAGTGAATGCGGATGTGTGTGGTGCTTACAGGTAGGCTGTTAGTGGTTCTTGGGGTACTCAATTCTAGAGCTTCTTCCGTTTAAACAGCCAATGTTCCTTGTCTTGGAGATGGAAGCTTTAGAGCTGGAAATCTACTCATATCGGTGTGCAGCAAATAGGGTGGCTGGTTGCTGTTCTGGCATTTTATTGCTTTATAGTTGTGCGGTTCAACTCTTGTGTAGATGCCCATTTGAAATAGTTGATCTGCTCCTACCTATACCTCTCAACTAATGCAGATTTTGTTTTGGATTTTAGTTGAGCCTCTTAACACGTCATGATAGTATTGACTTAAGATGAATGCCATTCTATATTTGAAAGTTATAAACTTGTACCATTCAGAACATGTATGTTAACTCAGTTCCCTATCCTGTCAGATTAATATATGAAGTGTCTCCGATTATTTTTAAATTTGCACTCAATTTTTTGGCTATGTATAAAGCTGCTAATTCCTACTACGTTATTGTAATGCCACTAGTTTCTAGAACCCTGCATACAGTTGTTTTCACAACAGATTTTTGTTCTCAATTTACATCAGTTATGCACCTCAGCAATGTTTCTTTATATAGTTTTTATGTCATCAGTTTAGGTTCTCTATAGCCAGTACTGTATGCCTAATTTGTAAGTAAGTGAGGCTGGTGAGTCCTTAATGTTGGCTGTGGTTTTATCCAGTATCTTAACATAGTAGTAAAGACGTCTGTGTGGTATTCACATCACCAGCAGTGATCACTGTTTTTCTTACAACAGACATCCTATGAAATAACAAATCATTTATTGTAGAAAGTGATGGGAGACAGTCTAAATTAACTATAGCAGATGATTAATGGGTAAATTAGTATTTTTCTTCCTATTTATTTAAAACTATAGACAGGATTAAATGCATAGTAGGCAGAAATTAACTTGCAAGTATTTATTCTTAGTTTTAATTTGCAAACATATAATATAAGCTATTTGTTTAGTTAAATTTCTGATCCAGATTTCTCTATGGGTTATGTTTAGCAAATTTGAAATGGGTTTTAAGAATATTTACCTTTAAGATGACAATAAATAATAAAGATATGCATAACAACTCAGTAGAAATATGAAATTCTACAGAATATAAATTGCTATTATTCTGGAATAAGATGCTTATTCTTGCAATTATAAACAATACTTCATATCTTTTTGATTTGGGCAAATTCATAACACTAGTACTGACTACGTGTATTCAATTAAGACATTTTCTATGCGCATAGTACAATGGAACTAATACAGAATTTTGATTTGTGATTGACTGCGCTGTTAATCACTACCCAAAAAGAATGTAAGTAATATTATTCATAACTTAGTGAACCAGTACATTACTAACTTTATTATGCTTGTATTAATGAATATTGATATTGAGGAAATCTGTGGCTGATGAATTATAATAGTTCTTCAAATGGCCTATTGATAGTTAAAAATGAAATTCTTTACACAGTGGAAATAATGATGCTTTACATCTAGTGTACTTTGTTCTGTTATGCTTATCCACTGAGTAATACTAAATACAATTCAGGTTGTATTTATTGAAGAATCCCATCTAAAAATCAGATGATAACTTTAATTGGAATATATAAATCTATCTTGCTCATCATACAAGGAAAAAACAAGAGGAGTTTTAATACTTTGGAGGAAAAATGTCATCATTCCCCAAATTATTTATAAGTATGAAGACAAAGAAGGTCTTATTTCAATTCTACTATTATGATTTAATAATAGAATATAGACACTTGTTAACACCTATTGGTTTCCTGGTATAGGGATAGGAACTGTTAGGAAACGTTTAGAACTAATTAACAAAGTTTATAAGGGTATTTTGATTCTAGGGGAAGACTTCAATTGTACTCTAGACATTTCTGAAACCTCTAATAAAAAACACTTCTGTCTTACTTCTCTAGGAAAATCTCTAAGAAATTGGTATGGGAACCTAAATCTAATTGCCACCTACAGTTATAAAGACCCTAACTCACTATCATTTTCTCATAGAGATTAAAGATTTGGCACTCAAACCAGAACTGATAAACTTTATGTATCTCAAGATTTAAGTATGAAAATAATTAACTTTTCTATATTCACTTGCCTTTTTATGGATCATAATTCTCTTATTTTAAAGCCTGAAATTGATTTTAAAAGGTTGATCTTCACAACAAGGATACCAGCATGCAACACCAAACTACCACAATTCAAGCCATGGTTAGATCACGAAATTCATAACTTTCTTGACATTAACCAATCAAATGATATATGTTTGACAATTCTCTGGGATACACTAAAAGCTTAATTATTTGGTAAAATCCTAGCTTGGTTTAAAAATAAGACTAAAGGATGGGAATTGGAACTTCATAATATCCAAAATAAGCTTATAATTACCAATAAAGACAATTCACAACATCCAAAAACAAAAAAGAAAACAATTACAGACTTAAATAACAAATACAATAAAATATTAACTCATAAAACAAATTTGGCATTAGAAAAACTAAAAATTAACTCACACTCAATGTTGCCCAAACATCTACATAATCTTTCAATGAGAGATAAAAGACAAGCCTCAGATAACAATATTACAAAAATCATTCATGAACATATAAATAAAAAAATGGTATCAGACATTAGTGATATTCTTGAAGCCTTTAAATATCATTACTCTGACCACCAACTCAATAATTCAGCACAATTTCAACATATAGATGTAGATAAAAGTTTACTTGAAATAAATAAAATTCCAGATAAACTAAAATCTGAGATCTTAAAACAAATTTCTCTTGAAGTATTAGTTGATAAAATTAAAGAAAGCAAAAATAATAAAGCCCCTGGGATAGATGGAATTATAATGGAACTATATAAGTTATTTCCTCCCTCAGCCATTTCAATTTTCCATAAAACCTTAAATGTAATTCAATCCGATAATTTAATTTCTCCCTCTTGGAAATATTCTTTAATCACTCCCATATTAAAAGAAAATAAAGATCCAAAACAATGTAGTTCTTATAGACCAATTTCTTTGCTAAATAATGACTACAAGGTATTTGTATCCATCCTTGTAAATAGAATAAAAAAATCCTTAACACATATTATAAATTCTGATCAGTCTGGTTTTATTTACAATAGGCACACTTATGATAACATTTTAAGAATGCTGTCCCTTATCGACATTTTAAATAGGGACATTCGAGAAGCTCTTCTAATAGTTCTCGATATTGAAAAAGCTTTTGATACGCTGAAATGGGATTATCTCTTCAAAGCTTTAGAAATATTTGATTTTCCATCTTATTTCATTACTTTGATAAAAAATCTAGATAAAAATAATCTTGCATATGTAAAACTAGGCCCTTTTACTTCAGAACCCATTAAAATACTCAAAGGTACAAAGCAAGGCTGTCCTTTGTCACCCATTTTATTTGCAATAGAATTATTTGCTATTACATTACGCCAGAACACAAAAATTAAAAGTATAGACATTTATGATCAATTTAACTCCAAAATCATGCTCTTTGCAGACGATATACTTTTAACTCTGAGAGTCTCACAAGAATATCTCAAAGAGTTAGATCTACAGACTAAAAGGTTCTCTGATAGCTCAGGTTTATGTATAAGTGAATCAAAATCTAATTGCATGCATTTAAATAAAAAAAAACAAAATTCTTTCATAACTCCAGTTCATTTAATAGGAAAACAGGTCTCTTCTATAAATTACCTAGGAATTATTATAGGTGATAATATTAACACTATCTACACATTATAAAAAAACTTAAGCACCATAAAACTACTCACTGACAAATGGAATAAATTATTTCTAAAGTTTGAAGATAGACTTCAATTAATAAATATGGTATTATTACCAAAAATAAACTATATAGCTCAAGCCATGCCAATGTTACCTAATTAAAAAATATTACAATACATAAATACAATTCTTTTAAATTGTATCTGGTTCCCTAAACAAAACAGGATAGCCTATGCTCATCATTTTAGACACTGGCAAATGGGAAGAATTAATTTTCCAGACTTAGAGACATACATTAAGGCTTCTATATTCAAAATAGTTTTCAATTGGATAGACCCAAAAATTTCATCAGCTTGGAAATCCCTTCATATTTCCATTTTTTTAAATGAGAATAAACTCACAAAAAAATACTCTTTCAAATGATCAAATAAATAAATTTTGGAAAAAAATATGTCTTAATTTACAATTTAATGTCTTGAAACCCATCAACTCAATCTTCATAAACTACATTTATAACTAATTTAGATCTTTCATAACCTCAATCTTAGACATTAAATTTTGGTGGGAACTCTTAATTCCTTTCAAAATAACCAAAAACTTTCCCAACAAATTACATGAAAACATTATAAATAATTGGGAACTAAAAAAATTTACCTGTTGGCAAGATTGTATTAGGAACTCATCAGTCTTAAACATACAACAAATAATAAACACTTTTGATATTCCAAATTCAGATTGGCTTATACTTCAAAGCATTTTATGTCATGCTCAAGAGCTATATAGAATAATCAATAATTCCTCCTTTAGTTCTGAACCAAAATTAATTTCCGTTATCCAAGAAATGATTTATAATAATCATAATTGGTCTAATTTAACATAAATGCTCTATAAAAACTTCTACAAAGTTAATCCAAAACAAAACTTCTGGAACTTTATTACTAAAGATCATCAGATTAACCTTTCCTCTGAAAACAAAATTAATTTATTGTATTCTATTAAATTAACTTCCAATCTACAAGCTTGGAAGATTTTTTAATGGAAATTCTTACACAGGGCGATTTACACCCCCAATAGGATAGCTAAAATGGACTCTTCTAAACAATTGCTTTGCTGGAGGTGTTCTCAGAATTGTATGCTGATTGGATTCATATATTTTTTGAGTGTATCAAAATTAAAAAATTCTGGGAGGAGATTGGAAGTTTCCTCCAAGCTATTTGATTCCTTCATACTAACTAAATCAGTGATTTTTCTGAATGTAACTGAAACAAATGTTATGAGCAAAAAGAATTTGTATCTACTACTGACTATACTAGCAATTGCTAGAAAATGTATTACAAGACAAAGGAAAACTTCATCTGAACCCAACTTTCAAGAATTTATGACTCTACTAGGAGAAACAATACATATGGAAACAAAAGTAAAGGAAACAAGAATCTTCCCTAATAAATGGATCAACAATCTTTGGAAGAAAGTTTTTTCTCTCATCAAGACTTTAAAGATCTTCACATCTTCATAGTACTTGGAGAAATTACACTGATATTTTTGTTATGTGTAACTACCTCTTCTCTCTAACCTAAGATATTCTCATTTTTTTCATATAGGCCATATGTACATATTGTATATAGTTTGTCTTTTGTTTCATTTGTATTCTAGTAGAAATGATGTTTTGTCTTTTTGAAAATCAATATAATATTTGGAAAAAAAAGAAGCATGAAGGACCAGCATATGTTACACTGAAAAGAGTGAACAACTCTGACAGCTTGTGAAGAGAACTGACAGGAAGGGAAAAACAATGCTACAGGAAAGGAGCAAATGGGATCTTTCACAGTAAGCACCTCACTGCTAGCACTGTATGATAATGAGAAGTTATGTACCTACCATAACGTTCCATGTTAGTTGTCTTCTCTCGCCTTCTTTCTTGCTTGATGGGTTTGGAGCTGATCCTCGGCTCCAACTCGGCAGTTGCTAAGCTCGAGAGTCACTTTTACCAGCTCGAGGCAGCCCCATATCCCATGATGCAAGGCGGTAAGTACCCAGATCTCGTTTGTACCTATAGGAAGACACACCTAGCACAGAAAAACTTTCCACTGAGGAAAGAAGCAATTACCCTAAGGAAGGGCTGAAAAGGGAACCAGGTAACTAACTGGTGCCTAAAGAAGCAATCTTCCAGACAAAGGAGAACAAGGTCTGTCCAGGCAAGGGGGTAGGAGGGAGGGTCGCAAGAAAGAAGGCGAGAGAAGACAACTAACATGGAACTATGGTAGGTACATAACTTCTCAATGTTAAGTTGTCAATCTCGCCTTCATTCTTGCTTGATGGGACCGCGTCCCTAGCACCTCTATCCTGGGTGGCTCAATGGAACAGACTCTTGAGAACCGTAGAACCAAAACTGGCTCTATCCCTGGAGGCCAAATCCAATTTGTAATGAGAAACAAAGGTATGAGGAGTGGCCCAAGTGGCTGCTGCACAAATAGTATCTACAGGGAGTCTAGCCTGAAAGGCTGTAGAAGTGGCTAAACTTCTGGTGGAATGCGCTTTTGGCTTTGAGCACAGCTGTTTGCCCCTGAGCTGATAGATTTCGGAGATGGTGGAAGAAAGCCATTTAGATAAGGTCACTTTGGAAACAGGAAGGCCTTTCTTATTTTCAGCATAAGAAAGAAAGAGCTGGTCGGATTTCCTGAATTGTTTTGTTCTGTCCAAATAATATCTGAGTTGGCGGTGAACATCAAGATAATGTAATTTTTGTTCCGATCTGTTGGAGTAATTAGGGAAAAATACAGGGAGATCAATAGATTGGTTCAAATTAGTTTTTGAAGCCACTTTAGGCAAAAAGGATGGATTAGTTCTCAAGGATACCCTGTCCTTGTGGAAGACCAAATAAGGGGGACGAACAGAAAGGGCATGAAGTTCTGACACTCTCCTGGCCGAGGTAATAGCGACAAGGAAGAGTGTTTTCCATGAAAGAAACTTCAGAGAACATGAAACAGCTGGCTCAAAGGGAGGAAGAATTAAGGATGTCAGCACTAGATTTAGGTCCCATTGAGGAGGAGGACTCCTGACAGGAGGTTTAAGGAGAAAAATCCCTTTTAGAAAGGCTCTACAAAGCCTGTGGGACATAATGTTGTGATCTGCAAATCCGACATGAAAGTTCGAGATAGCAGCCAACTGAACTTTAACCGTGGAAGATGAAGAGCCCGAGTGAAAGATTTCCGCTAAAAAATCCAAAACTGCATGAACAGGGGCAGTAAAGGGATCTATATTCTTTGATTTTGCCCAACAAGAGAAGCGTTTCCACTTGCTGGTATAAATCCTTCTAGTAGAGGACTTAAGAGAAGCCACTATAATATCCCTAACCGGGTTAGAGATCATAGGAAGCCTGGCTAAGGAAGGAAGTGGAGCAACCAAGCTGTGAGGTTGAGAGAAGGAATAGACCGATGCAGGTGACCCGATTGGTGGATCAGAAGGTCTGGCACTGGGTCCAGATGCCACGGCTGCACCAATAGGTGACGATGGAGGAACAGAAACCAAATTTGTCGAGGCCAATAGGGGGCAATGAGAATCATTTTGGCTCTCAAAACTGTGGCTTTCTGGAGTACTTGTGGAATCAATGGAAAAGGAGGAAAAGCATAAAGAAGTCCCTGGGGCCAATCCTGGGTAAGAGCGTCTCTGGGGGGGATGGCCTGGCAGTGGGAAGAGAGAGAAGAAGTCTGGGCATTTGCTGTTTTGGGGAGTAGCAAAAAGATCGCAACATGGGCGGCCCCATTCTAGAAAAATCTCCTCCACTATAGATTGTTTGTGAGACCACTCATGAGGCATGAGAATAGCTCTGCTCAATCTGTCCGCTAAAATGTTGGTTTTCCCAGGGATATGCATTGCTACCAGAAACCGATGAGAGGAGATCGCCCATTGCCAGAGTCTGAGAGCTTCTCGACACAAGGGGTAGGACTTGGTTCCGCCCTGTTTGTTGATATACCATACTACAGACATGTTGTCCGTGTGAACTGCAATTGTTCCCAAGGGAAGAAAGTCGTTGAGGGCTTGCAACGTTAAAAGCACTGCTCTCATCTCTAGGACATTTATGTGCAGGTGGTATTCGAACGGTTACCACGTCCCATGAACCATCCTGCCCTGATAATGACCCCCCCACCCGATCAGGGAGGCGTCCGTAATGACTGTGGCTACTGAGGCCGGGGATACAAAGGGTCTGCCCTGATGAATCTGGGGAGAAGAAATCCACCAGGATAGGTGGTTTTTGCAAGCTTGTGTCACCAGGATTTGGTGACGCATGGGAAGTTGTTGGTAAGACCACTGGGTGAACAACATCCATTGAAGAAGACGCATGTAGAAGCGGGCCAAGGGAAGAAGGGTAATGGCTGCTGCCATTAGGCCCAGCACTTTCAGGACCAGTCTGGCTTGTACCTTTTTGCTGGCGAGGATGATCCGCACGTGACTTTGGATATCTGAAATCCTTTGGTCTGTGAGGGTTGCTGACATCCGAACAGTGTCTAAATTTGCGCCTATAAAAGCAATAGACTGGCAGGGCAACAAGGAGGATTTTTCGTAGTTGATCGAAATTCCTAACTGAGTGCAGAGATTTAGGGTGTAATCCCTGGCTTGGAGAAGTTGATGCCTGGTGGTGGCTGAAAGGAGCCAGTCGTCGAGATACAGAAACACCTGGAATCCTTGGCGTCTCAGGTGAGCCGTGACCACTGTCATACATTTGGTGAACACTCTGGGGGCTGTAGTGAGACCAAAGGGCAGGGCTCTGAATTGAAAATGACTGGACCCCAGCCGAAAGCGGAGAAACCTTCTGGGCGTCTGTGAATTTTATGTGATAGTACGCATCCTGAAGGTCTATTGAGCACATCCAGTTGTCTTTGCCCAGGAAGGGCAAAATTGATTGAAGTGTGACCATTCGAAATCTCGTCTTTTTCACAGACTTGTTGAGTCTGCTGAGATCCAATATTGGTCTCCAATCTCCCGTCTTTTGGGGACCAAAAAGAACCTTGAGTAGATTCCGGGCTCTGAATGGTCTGTTGTAACTGGCTGAATGGCCCTTTTGTGTAGAAGCTTTGATACTTCTAATTTTGCGATTTCCCTTAGACCGGGTGGCACATCTGGAAGGGAGTTTTTGTGATTGAAGGGACTTTCCTCGAAAGGAATTTTGTAACCCTCGGATATGATCGACTGTACCCATCTGTCTTGTGAGAGGGAAAGCCAGGCTTGTGGGTACAGCGATAGTCTTCCCCCGACTGCCTCCAAGGATGGACAGTCGGGCAACACCTCAGGGATGCTGGAAGGGCTTGTCAGAGAGAGACTCTCTGCTTCCCTGGTTCTGTGGACCCCCTCCGCCTCTAGGGCGGTATCTGTTATTATTACCCCCTCTGCCTCTAGGGGTAAACTGACCCACGTGTATCCGGCGTGACTCCTTGGGATTTGTGGAACCACATCTTTCCACCCTTCTGTCCTTTGGGGTAAGGTCTAGAAGGGGTAGAAAAACGGACCCCTACGGCAGAAAGAGTCTTGCCGTCCTGCTCACACCTGGTCAATGTATCCTTCACTTGAGGACCAAACAAAGTTGACCCATCAAAGGGAGAGTTTGTGAAGGACGCCTTGAAGGGATCAGCAAAATTACAGAGCCGCATCCAGGATTGACGTCTCAGAGCCACTCCTGTGCCTGCGGCTCTACTCGCTCCATCTGCTGCATACAAAATCAGCCACATGGAGGAGTTGGTTATGGAGTTAAGGATTCCTAACTGAGAAGCAATCTTGTCTTGTGCCCCCCTGAGCTGTAGGATCCTGTACTACTTCACCTAGTTCCTTAAGGATGTCCCTTTGGAGTCTGGTGAAGTGACATAAATAGTTCAGCGAACGCATGGCAAAGGTCGCTGAGGAAAACATCCACTTACCATACCTGTCCATGGTCCTAGAATCCTTGTTAGGAGGATGGACTGGTACGGAAGGATCTGCAAGTTCCTTTTTAGTGGCGGCCGCCACCACCATGGCATCAACCGGGGCACCTTTTGTAAGGAATTGCTGTTCGGAAGGGTCCGTAATAAATTTAGAAGGCCTCCTGGGAACTGGCTCTACGGAGTCAGGAGAAGCCCAAGCCTTTCGAGCGATAACCTGCATGAGGAGGTCAAAAGGCGGAGACACCCAGGAGGTGGAGGGTCGAGAACCAAACGCCTCTAGGTATACCGTCTCATCATCGGAGGGATTTATGGTGGGCCAGTTTCCCCTCTGTTTCAGGAGTTCTAGGATGTCTGAAAAGGAGACATCCTCAGAGGGGGATCTTGGGGACCCCTCCGACTCATCTAAGTCGGTATCCGAAGTAATAGACTCAGGGGAGTCTAGGTGCTTCCTCTTACAAGTCCTCTTGCGCGGAGGATCTGCTAATGGATCAGGAGAATCCTCGGAAGAGGGGGTTCCTCCCAGTGGGGAAACCTGAGGCGGTGGATCTCTCGGTCCGGGCGCAAGAGAGTGGGAAGAGATATCAACAGGCACCGTAGAGGGAGGAGCTAAAGAAATAGACTGCTGACTGAGCCCAGGGGCCAGCACACTCCTCATCACCTCGAAGGCTCCCCTCCCATGGAGATCCGAGAGAACCCGTTCCGAAGAAACTGGGACTCCCGGGCCCACCGAAAGGGAAGGCTCCGAGGAAGATGTCGGAGCCGAGCTCACCAAGGCCGAGGCTCCAAGGGGAAGAGCGGGGTCGGACAAGGGTCTGATGCCACTCACCCCCTCAGAGCAGACCAGGGAAGCCCGGCCACCGAATCCCTCCAAGGAAGGTCTCGAGGAGGAGATAAGAGTAGATGCTGAAGGTGCAGAAGGGGGGGGGTATCTGACCTTCAGCCATAGCAGTAACTATTCCTGTAGACTCCAGCTCCAAACTCTGGGGTAGAGTTGAAGGAGGAATTTGAAGAGGGTGTGGACTAATAGTCGTCTGTTGAGACGGACTATGAAGCATTTGGGCTAGTGCCTGTGATTTTAACAATCTGCTTACCACCCTCTCTAAATCATGGTCTGACAACCTGGAAGACCTTGATGATCGGCTCCGATGGCTCCGCTCTGAAAGAAGAGGTGAGGCCGGAGCCGACAGTATCGGTTCCAAAGAGGGAGACCTGGACCTCTTCCTCGAAGGAACCATCGGAGCCGAAGACCCCACGGATCCAGATGGAGCCGATAACTTTTCGGCTCCGAGTGTAGGTCCAGATGTATCGGCCCCAGCCGGAGCCGATACAGGCAAGGAAACAATGGTGTCGGAGCTGGTCAGAGCCGACACCGAAGCCTGAGCCACATGGTGGTCGGAGCCAGTCGGAGCCGACACCAAAGTGACAGTAACAGTATCGGCACCGATAGCCATCGGTGCCGAGGACTTAGACAAGATCGGATCGGCACCAGCCGGAGCCGATCTCTACTCCGATGGAGTCGGAGCCAAGGCCGAAGGCTTAGACACAGAAGCCTGGGCCTTAGTAGTCTTAGAAGGCTTTACCGGAGCCGATTTGGCCGGGGAGCCCTCCGGTTTAAGGAGACCCCTTAAAATAAGCTTATTTCTCCTTTCCTGCAGGACTCTCTGGCTAAAGGAGTGACAAATTGCACAGGAGTCCTGCAGGTGGAGAGGTCCCAGGCAGTATAAACAAGAAGTGTGACCGTCTGTCAGAGACATCTTCTGACAGCACGAGTCACACTTCTTGAAGCCTGAGACCCTCTGTTCTTTGGACATTATTGTATCCACAAACAGTACACACACAGTCCCGAATCAGACAACTACAGTTAAGGAATAAGAAGTAAAAACCTCACACACACACACACCCTGACAGGGAGGGGGATGGGAGGGAAAGAAAGGCCTGACTAAAAAGATGAAGAAGGAAAAATAAAGTTAGTCAGAAAAAGTCCTACAATTAACTAAAAATGATAGAATTCTACAGAAAAGTAGATTTTCTCTGATTGGGGCGACTAGAAGTTTAAATATAAACACTTACCAGGAGCTGGCAAAAGGAGGACCTCATCAGCGAAGTGGCAAACGAGATCTGGGTACTTACCGCCTTGCATCATGGGATATGGGGCTGCCTCGAGCTGGTAAAAGTGACTCTCGAGCTTAGCAACTGCCGAGTCGGAGCCGAGGATCGGCTCCGAACCCATCAAGCAAGAATGAAGGCGAGATTGACAACTTAACATCAAAACTTACCAAAGAAGCTGTCCCAAACATCTGATTCACTTATGGCCATAGTAAGATGCAGAACTTGAGGCTGGTAAACAAATAGTAACTGACTGACTCAGCATATTTACTGTGAAATAAAAGGGAACCAAGAAACATGACTTCTTTCTTAGCATGCATTGTCAGTGCGACTTGCGAAATTGTGTACTGCTGTAACACAACGTGGGTAAGAGAAGAAGTTTAAAGTTGATAAATGTAGTCTTATTGGGTTCATTTGTTCTTAATGGACTATTCTTCTGTGAGGGTCAATAGAAGCCTAGTTATACATTCCTATGAAAGTTTTACTCCTTATATTTTTAATAATGAATAATCCAGAGTTGAGCAGAATATTTGCATATTGCCCCCATCCATGAAGGCCAAGGGTGCTATACAGGGGGTGAATCTGCAGCTTGCCATCAATTCATCCAGATTACATTTTAACAGAATAGGGGAGGTACTTTGCTTTATTTGGAGAGGAAGCTTATTCCAAAGAATCATATTTTCTGTGATACATCTCTAAAACACCAACATGTTCTATTTATATTCTAAAGAGATTAAGGTTACCTGAAGTGGTGTTTATGTAGCATGGACTTGCAAATATGCAGCTGGTCTTACAGCATAGGGTCTGCTGAGATTCTGCATGCAAGATAGAGATTACCCCTCAGTAGTCTTTATGACACCAAAAAGAGGGACAAGTCTTTATACTGGTCTGCATATTTTTTTATTTAGGCCTTTGATTTACTTAGTAAGAAAGCACTGTGGGCATTTAAATTGTGCCAAATGTTGGGATAGGTATATACTGAATGGAATATTAATCTCAATGACTGGCCTGATAAGTGCAGAATACAGTGGAATAATCATATCCATGGTTTTGGACGCCATACCTTAGTAGTAAGTTGTGCAATTAAAAAAAAGACTTTCTTACAATATGCACCTGTAGAGGGCTGTTTAAACCTAGAAAAGTAAAAGTTAATCTGAAAACAGAAGCAGTGAAATATAAGGAATGTGCAAGCTGTTTCTGCAGGAATGGTCATGATTCATTTGCACAGGTTAGTGACATTTCCTGTAGATCAGGAAATAAGCATGCATTACTGCAGATATAAAGAACCATTCAATGTAATCCCATGAAGAAAGACGACTTCACAAAGCCAAAGTACTTTACAGTTTTCTGTTTGACATCATCTATTACACAGTTTACTACTCCTGTATACAGAAATATATTCCACCATGCTACATATCATTTTAACTTCTTACCTGCAATCTCAAAAAGGTTACCAAAAAGAATAGCTGGTTTGGTCTTGAGAGTCTTGTCAGACCATTGTCCAAAGACAGGCCCAGCCAGCAGGCCACTGAAGCTAAAAGCTGCTAAACCGAGACCCAGGAAATAAGGCTCTGCATGAAGAGTCTGCAGGTATGCCCAGATGGTTGGCAGAATCACAGCTGAAAGAGATGAAAATAATGCTTGTCCATTAGCTTTGGAGGCAGAACTACCAGGACTGTTATCAGACTAATATCACTACTACATAAAGTGTTGTATATGATCCTAGAGCAACATTCATTAATGCATTCTTTGTCCCAGTTAATGTAGTACACAGTCACAATGGAGCTGGAGCCAACCACAGAGCTCAGTGTATTCCTTCAGTTCAGAGAATTTTCCAGTAATCAATCTGAAAGTGAAACTGAAATTCAAATAAATATACGAATGAATGAAATGCAGTTTTGTACCATTAGTTTTGCTTGTCTGGGTTTTGTTTGTTTGGCATTTGATTTATGGACATAGGTCATCAAAAGGTAGAGGGTCTGCAAACCACAATGTCCTTGAAATGGAAATTATTTTCTTGGAAATTTCTTCATAAAACTTCTATTACTTCACACAAGGTTGAACTTATGTTTAATGAAAAAACTAATTGTTGGAGGCATCAATTAGAGCTTAAAGCAGACTGCCAGTATATGATTTATGACTGTAAGACTTTCGGCTTTTCCCAGATAGGGGTCGCCACAGCGGAACTCCAGTCTGCTCATGACTGGCAGTGGATTTTTATGATGCCGAGTTGCCAGCCCAATGACCATCCTTCAACAAAGGCACGCCCATTCACGCTTGCACCTACCTGCATGTTTTTAACATCACTCGACAGTGGGGAGAACATGCAGACTCCACACAGAAGGCACTCCAGCTGAGAATCGAACGGGAGAAGCTCTTGCTATGAGGTGACAATGCTAACCGCTGCACCACCGTAATTCAGTTTGGAAAGAAGTTAATTTATTCTTACAGGCATTATTCACTAATAACTTTATATTAAACAAATCTTTAATACTCTTCAACATACCAATTCCGTCATGTGTCAAGAAAAATTACTATCCTCCTCTTTGGAGCCTTTTGACTTTTGTGAGAAAAGTAATTACAAAAAATTAGAATAAAATCTTTACACCCTCAATGAAGGAATTTATGAACATTGTAACTGAAACCTTTCAACTAGAGATATATCGATTAAAGGAAGAACCACCAGAACAACGCCAGCACTTAAGCCATGGTTCAAACTCAAGAAACTGTTAAACAACACCTAATCACTAAAATAAATAATAACCAACAAGATGATTATAAATATCATTCCTCTTATATGTGTAGACACTTTGTAAACAGCTGAAGTTGTCACTGTCACTTTTTATTATTTAATGAAATATTTGTTTTTATTTAATAATGTAAAATGCATGCTTATGGTTATTACCTTTTTGATATTAACATATTCATTAATAACACATTTTTGAGGGGAAAAAAGGTAGAGGGTCTGATAATAGTGTATTTTCTGGGAACAAGAATCCCAGAAGTACTAATATAATACTGCAAATGCAACTTAACAATGAAGAATCTTGAAAATTAAAGAATGTTAAAGTGCCATAGTGCAAACTAAAGAAGCACTAACATCAAAATAATCTATTCAAAAAATGTGTTTGATAGGCTTTTCACAATAAATGTATGCTTCAAGTTCCATTGAAGTAAACAGATATTCTGCCAGGCATCATGAAATATATCCAGTATTGTTATTGCTGGTCATCCTGGATAGGTCATACCAGACAACCACATTATGGAAAGTAGCTGCATAAGTTTTAGCAACCAATCCCTGAACTAACTGTGTAGGACAAATAGTATAACTCTGCTCTCCTTAAGACACCTGCCAGGTCCTCTCTGTGAGCACCATCTTCAACAGCCATTACCACAAATCTACTGCAACACAAAATGGCAGACTGAGAATAATGCCCATACGGGACTTAGAATCACTACTACATTGTCTTTAATCAAAATATAATGTGCAAGTAAAGACATAGCAGTGTGTGTGTGTGTGTGTGTGTGTGTGTGTATATATATATATATATATATATATATATATATATATATATATATATATATATGGGTCCCATTTAGATGATCGAAGTCTTAGAACTTCAACTTTCATATGGTCAACACCACATGATTGAAGTTTTAAGACTTTGAACGTTCTAAACATAGATCTCCATACAGCTTGGAATGGGAAATTGTCCCTTTTCCTCACTCTAGTGCGATCTCATGGTATATTTAAGTAGCAGGGGTTGTGGAGGTGCAGGGGTGTTTGTACCCCTGTGGAAATGTCCAGGATTTTTTTTTTTTTGTTTTTGTTTTTTTTTTAGCTGTTCAAAGTCTATATATATATACATGCATACACACACACACATATACACATACACACAAGTACTTCATATTATAGAAGATGTAAAACTAAAAGCAAAGAATGTTTAGGCATATGAACATGTACCAAAGCTTTAAAATACAACCATCTTAACCTGTTGTGACTAACCTTACTAATGTTACTAATAAGAAGTGCATTGTTTCACATGCAAGTAGTGGTGTGAGTTCTCAATGAAAAAAACTCAGATTTTCCACAATGTAAGTCCCACATCAATTCATGTGTTTTTGCAAAGATGCTATATTCTGCTACAACACTCACCCGCCTAAACCATATGCACCGACTCAGAACAGCTGAAAAACTAAATATTCCCTCTTTCTCCAAAGTTGTATGACCCCAGAATTGTAGTACATTTGGTCCAGAATTCCTGGAGATGCATTTCAGGACAGAATACAGCTTGTGATACACAGAGAGAATGTACTATACTGCAACAACAGAAATGAAAATCTTAGTAGATATGTGGCTTAAGTAGGCAAAAAGTTGTGCTTAAAGGAGCTGGATTAGGCTGAAAAGAAGTGAAGCAGACTGACATAACTGAGAGAATACAAAATGACAAGGGAGTGGTCTTGCATCTCTGAGTAAAATTCGCAAGAATGTGCATAACTATGGCAGTTAGTAATGTGAGCAGCTGCTGGTGGATGCAGACTGCCAGTGTATTATTCATGGAAAGTAATTATAATAGATGTGATAGACCAGCCAACAGGTGTCCATTAAACTGGGCATCTTATTGTTTCCATGAAGTGTGGGAGAAGACTACAGCCAGTTGCAGAAAGAGATAATAGCAAGTGGAAAAACATGCAATGATGTGAGGTAGTGTCATCTATCCCAGCATAGCTAGCTGGAGTTTTGTAAAGAATTTTATGCCATTTGTATATCAAACTGATTTGTACAGCTGGTTGTGTTAAAAATGTATTTGTAAAGCTGATGTGTTCAAAATATATCAAGAGTGGGTCCTGCTGGACATAAAAGAAATATACATTTATATCAGATTGTACTGTTGTAACTGAGGAAATGTATACATGTTAACAGATGATGCTGGAAGGGAAAGGGTTAAGCTCAGCTCAGCTTACTTTTAAGAAAAATAGCCAGAAATTAAGTAACTTGGTTTAGGCCATAAAGATTTTATCTCACAAGCCTGAATGCAGCCAGAGACGCAATGTCTGGGAAAGGCCCGGGCTCTTATTGTCCTTAGTGGTGAACTAATTGTTACCCTTTGGTGCCAGCTAATGGCTAGTTTCTACAGGGGTGATGAAAGGACTGGAATTGTTTTAGGATCTCCAGAATCTGTAATAAGCATTAGCAAAATCCTAGGTGGGTATTGTGACACATCTGTGCCATATCTTGGTTTAGCTTCTATTCAAGAGGATAGTGTGGGAATCACAGAGTAAGTTGAAATTATTTTTAGATATTAGTGAGAGATGAGACAGTGACACTCAACACTCCGTCTTGGACCTGATAAAGACACTCATCCAACTTCATCTTGCCTTGCTTTTGTAAGTAACTTAACTAGGGAACAGTAATTCTTCAGTTCAGAAAATGCAGTAAGATTTGTTAAATATTGTTTTTCTGCATCTGTCTGAATTTTTACAGCTGTGTTGTTTTTATATTTCCTGTGAACTGAAACTCTGGTGTTTATTGTAAATAGATATTCGGTATTTTCATGTTTTTTATTTTATTATTTATTATTAAATATATCTAAACCTTTCATTGTGGCTGGTCTTTTAGCCCCTTGGTTAATACTACCATTTGTATAAGTATTACATTTGCAAAAATTAATTGGATATCTTGGTAAGAGCCTAGTAGCTGGCTAGTGGCAGTGAATCTACCTTATAGTCCTGTAGGTGGCAGAGCTGGTAAATGTGTGCCAGCCTTTCCCAGGTGGGTGGGGGAGTGTGTGTGTGTGTGTGTGTGTGTGTGTGTGTGTGTGTGTGTGTGTGTGTGTGTGTGTGTGTGTGTGTGTGTGTGTGTGTGTGTGTGTGTGTGTGTGTGTGTGTGTGTGTGAAAATCTAATCTCAAAGAATGTATGTATCAACTGCTTGGAACAGGGATACAGAGCACTGATTTCTGCAGAGAAAGGTGAAGTCTTATTTGGGGCCTGGACAAGAAAACCCAGCCCCAGGTCTGGAGTGTGCTCCCTGTGTGCTCTTAAGGGAAATTGTGCTTTGTGCAGACAGCTGCATAAGTGAACGTTCCCCACTAGTGTCAGTAATGAGGATTGAGGCTCCTTGATTAATTGCCCAGGGGAGGGATGTCACAGGCATATGGAACACAGCAAGGTAATGCAGGGGAAAGTTAGGGTATATTTTTTAGGTTTGTTTATATGAAGATTGAGTTGAAGAGGTGAGGAATGAAAGTCATGACTGAGGAAGGAAACAGGGAGTGTAGACAGCAGGGGCAAATAGACACACATGGAACAGTACTGTTGAATAGAGATTGATGTGCAAATACAAATGGGGAAACATGGGACACAAATACAAAAAAACAGAGGAGATAATTGCCTGGGGTAGTGTGGGATACAGGTAGCATGGCAGCAGATGACTAGTTAGAGAGGTATTACTAAGGTCAGTAGAGTTCCTGGATCCATGTGGCCAGAGTTATTATCCACAGCCATCTCTGGGGGCTAGGTACTCCAATAAGTTTGAAACCTGTTGTGGGAATGGATGATGCATTGCAACCAGTGAGGCACTGCATTGTCAACAACCACCTCCACTATATCACAAACTCCAGCCGTGGTTTGTCTTAGACAGACAAGACAGACAACTAGGGTGGGCTACTTACCTGAAAGAACTCTCCCTCCCCAATGATTCACTATGTCTCTGCTCTCCAGCACTGGCTGGAGCCTTCACCAAGGTGGCAGTAGGTGGTGAAAGACTGATGCATCTGCAGCTCAGACAGACCATAATAACCCGATGAAAGGAGATACAAAGGTAAGTGCATTGTCAGTGATGAGAAGCTATAGCTGTAACACCATGAAAAGTACAAGAATGGAAAGGGGACTCCACTGTGCTAGTTAATATTTCAGTCTCCAGCAATAGCTGTCAGAGCTGAAAGACAAAAAGGATATACACACCATCAAGATCACATACAAGTGTGAATGAGGTGCAGAATAATCTGCAATGTTACAGCTCTATGTATTATGCAGGCAAGCAAGAGGAAGCCTGAAATGGTGTCTACAGCTCCATATGGATACTACATTACCATGTACATATGCAGTTAGGCGGAAGCAGGAGTGTGCGCTCACAGCTAGGACACCAATCAATACTACCATATACATAGGAACAATGGAGCAGAATCAGCTACTCTAACAGTTATTTGTAATGAAAAGGTGGCATGAAATGGTAGCCACCCCCAGGAGTACATCCATGTGTTCTAAATGAAAAAAAACAACACATTACCATAACACCATAGCTATCAGCTACAACACACAGAATGTACATGCATAGTCACTCCAAGCAACCAAATTAATATAGCTTGTGTTCTATCAGAAGAAAGAAACTATATTAGAAACAGTGAGCCTGGAGATCTTCAGGGAAGGACAGGTCACTATACTGGTGCCAGCATTGCTGACCAGTATTGTTACTGCTGGTCATCCTGGATAGGTCATACCAGACATCCACATTATGGAAAGTAGCTGCATACGTTTTAGCAATCAGCTCCTGAACTAACTGTGTAGGACAAATAGTATAATTCTGTGTCCTTAACATACCAGCCAGGTACTCTCTGTGAGGCACTCTCATCAACATGCAATACCACAAATCTACTGCAACACAAAATGGCAGACTGAGAATAATATCAGTATGGGACTTAGAATCACTACTAGTGCACCTTACTACTGTGACTTAATACATGCTGTGTGTGTGTGTGTGTGTGTGTGTGTGTGTGTGTGTGTGTGTGTGTGTGTGTGTGTGTGTGTGTGTGTATATATATATATATATATATATATATATATATATATATATATATATATATATATATAAACAAAGAAAGCAGGGAAAAGTGGCAAAAGTAAACTGATAACCAAAAATAAGGCACTGGAAAGTTCACCAGAATAAAATCCAATGTTTTATTGATAGCACACGATATTAAAAAACGTAAAACACATCCAGAACGCATTAACTGTATCACTGCGTTTTCATCACAAAAAACTTCTTCATATGAGCATACCAACTTCTGAAACCCCTATATATACAGAAACATCCCCAATTAATCAATTAACAAACTATTATACTTTTAAAAACACAGTGCAAAAAAACTATATACACAAACAATGAAACACAATAAATACAGAAGTGCATAGAAAATCATTTGTTGGTCAAGCAGGAATCTTGTAAAAAGCATACATTATTTGCAATTTGTAAAAACTTATAAACAAAACATGTTTAAAAATATAAAACCTATTTAAAACACTTGTGTAGGTCATACAAAATGTGAATTTTCAGGACCTTGAAAATATTCAAACATCGGAGAGGTCAGGTGATAATGGGTACAACAGTGCTTTGATCATTACTTATGACGGGGATACTGGGTTGGCCAGAAACATTATAGAAAGAGAATGTAACAGATTTGCTAGTACATCAGACCTGCAGTATATATTTGATAAACCTTTTAAGTGTATTTACAAAAGGGGACGCTGTATTAAAAACATTTTGGAGAATACTACCCCTAGGACAGGTGTTCACCTTTCTAACAGAAGGGGCACACACAAGTGTAGTTGTTGTGCCCAATGCCCTTATGTCAAAGTTGGAGATGGTTCATCTGAAAAGTAGAGACATACTTATTAAGGCAAATGGTTTTGCTAATTGCAATACTAATGGAATTATTTATTTAGCCTTGTGTGACAAATGTGAAGCATTCCATATAGACAAAAAACTGAGAGAAAATTAAAGTCAAGAATGAATGAACACAGGTACGATATAAAAAGGATGAACAGTAACAATTCTCTGTATAAACATACTCTGAACTGTGCAGGAGCTGATTTTCATTTTTATTTAATAGAAATATTGTCCATTGATCCTAGGGGTGGCCCTTGGGAAACACACCTAGAATACAGGGAACTGTACTGGCAACTAGTTCTTGAAGCTACTAGGTATCCTGGTTTGAATGAGATGGTTTCATTGAAGCCAGTCTTAAACCTTAGGTCAGCTAAACTTTAAATTATGTGGCTTTCCAGCAGATGGTGCTGTTTCACATTTTGTATGACCTACACAACAGTGTTTTAAATGTGTTTTTAAAAAAGTTTTATATTTTTAAACATTTTTTGTTTATAAGTTTTTACAAATTGTAAATAATGCATGTTTTTTTACAAGATTCCTGCTTGACCAACAAATGATTTTCTATGCACTTCTGTATTTATTGTGTTTCATTGTTTGTGTATATAGTTTTTCTGCACTCTTTTTAAAAGTATAATAGTTTGTTAATTGATTAATTGGGGATGTTTCTGTATATAAAGGGGTTTCAAAAGTTGGTATGCTCATCTGAAGAAGTTTTTGTGACAAAAACGCTGTGATACAGTTAATGTGTTCTGGATGTGTTTTATGTTTTTTAATATTGTGTGCGATCAATAAATCAGTGGATTTTATTCTGGTGAACCTTCCAGTGCCTTTTATATATATATATATATATATATATATATATATATATATATATATATATATATACACACACACACACACACACACACACACACATGCATACATATATATATATATATATATATATATATATATATATATATATATATATACACACATACATACACACACACACACGCACACACAGCCTACCTGTACAAGCAGGTTTGTATGACAAGCCAGTAATAAGCAGCGAAATGTGTCAAAATCTTAAGCTGTCTATGCATTTCTGTGATAGAGAGATTTATAGACAATGGTAGATTCTATCTTCATTTGCAGACACACATACATAAAATCATCTTTTTTTTTGGTTTATCTGCCATGTCTGGTGACAAAATGCACAAGTAAACAGCAACATATGTATCAAAGCAATGTGAAGCACCATTAGACAGCAGCACACAAGAAGCAGTTCCATAAGACAGATCCCGGGGGGGGGGGGTACGCAGTGGTCTATAGAACTATGGTACCTACTATACTGTGATATGGAGTAATGCAACATCATCATATCCCTATGAACACTAACCTGTGAATAGCCTTTTGTAATAGTAATATATGCATGTTTGTACTTCTGTTCAGTACTATGCATGCCTGCACCTGCACCTCTAGACTTAGAACTGTATCCAAGGGATAGCAACCCTCTCTTCAAGTCCGCCACAGTTGGTATTACACCACCATTACATTTCTGTGTGCCCATTTATGCGACTAACAACAACACTACTAGAAGTGCAGCTGCACTGGTAATCAGCACTTTGTTGGCCAGCTACAGACAGCTGTGAACATCCCAAGGACTGCTCCCCCCTTTCCTGCCTACCCTTAAGTTACTGTACTAATCTACCACAGTTATACCTGATGAGAACTTGTATACATGACACCTTAAGCACGATATTCCTACACTCATGTGCCCTTGTGCTACCATTCCTAATTGTCCTATCCCATACAGCTCACAGTGGCCTACCATGTGTCAAAAGCTGCAGTCATAACCCTGCAAAGGTCCACTCCTACCACTACAACTTGACAATCCATGGATTATCACAATACCACCATATCTGTGTCCCCAACCATCTACCTATCATTGTCCAACTTTGTCTTCTAATGATTAAATATGCATGACAGTATTCATCTACCAAATGTGTACATTGTCTTCCAAAGTTGGTAAGAGTTAAGCAAGTCCATCCCAGATGAGAAAAAAGTCTGACTATAGTCACTCAGTGTCCCTAGGTGAAGTCTCCTTGTAAGAGAGAATGCCTATCAACCTTCTATGGGTCTATGTGTTGGATGCAGTGGTCCAGAATGGCAATGCCATGGATCGGAGGAACTGCACATCATAATGTTGGATTTGTATGAATGACATAAGGCATTCCAGAAGGCATGCAACACAACAGAAAGGACAGAAACTGAAGTGATGCTGCCACCTCCTACAACCCCCACAGATGAGTCATTCTTGACATCCCCCCCATGGAGATAAGTAAACGGCTATCATAGTGGGAGGTTTGCACATGTGTTCTGGTAATGGCCAGACACTGCCTATCTCACAAGGATACTAAACAGATTAGTAGTTATACTGCATATAAATATATAGTGACTTTGCCCAGACAGCATCAGGGAGCATACATTGTACTATGTGGTCTATAGGTACATGATATGTTCAGACTTAGAGGACTGACAGCACAGTTAAGTGTATGGTAATCATCTGCATGCATTTGCCTTTTATTTGTCTGAACACTGCAGGGCATCACAGCTGGCTGGACAGGCACTGCCACTCTGATATTTCATGTACTGTGTTATTCACAAGACAGGACACTGCTATGGGTTGCTTGTAGAGCCTGGGATAGGAAGCAGGCTGAGGTCAGCAACTCAGGGTCTAGTGATGATGCTGACACAGAAATCTAAGCCACAGTCTCAAGACACACTGACACTATCTCCTTCCTTGGTGGTCCTAGATTCATTGCCCACAGTACCACACACATGATAGCCTACAGGATGAAGAGCATGAGTGGCAACCATACCTATCAAGCTTAGCTCTCCTGTGAATGAAAGCATTACCACTGCTACCTCTGGGGCTGTGGTGGCAGACTAGAGCACCAGATCTTAGGGATATTGCTCATAAGGCAGGCTACCAGTAGTTTAACTCATTACATCTGAGTGACGCCTCCAGGTGCATCTGCAGTTACCTCCTACTGCTCCTCTAGGCGTCAAATATTGCTTGTTCATATTTGCATTAATAATTCCAAAACCATGCCCTATACGAGATTTTAGAATATTTTATCTTGAAGCATACATGATGGCAAACATAATTGTATTGATATTTGACCTATGTCAATGAGTATTTGTTAGAATTGTAAAGTGATAACTTTATTTTTTAAAGACTCAAGCCATGCCCACTAGGAGTTAAAGGTACATAATCAAAAGAGCTGTACTGGAGGGAATGAGATGGTGGTCATTATCATAACGGGTCCCATTTATGCAGGTTGCATTAGGCAGCACACAACATATGCGCAGGAATGTAATCTTGATACAGTCTGTAGCTGTACCCACCATCCTAGAGGTGATTTTTGTGGTAAGTGTCACTGGGAGGATGTTGCACAGGTCATCATAAGAAGAAACAGTGTCTAGGTTGATGAGCAGATTCATATGGTCTACAGTGGCACACATTGCATCCATGGCCACCTCCATGCAAATATTAGTCATTGTGATACATCCTCTTCCTGGAAAACAAAGGAAAGATTATAGAATACTGATGACCCTGCTCCCCATGACCCACTTCTCTGTCTCCATTAATTAGTAGCCCAATAACCCAGGTTCTGAAGACAGCCATGTGTCCATGACAGCTGTGGTCTTCATCACTCCTTATGTGGTGTATGTAGGGATGTTGAATGTGTAGTGTGATCCAACTATACACTGCCCAGAAAACCTGTTCAGAATACTACATGCATCCACAGTGTGATACCTCTCTGTCACTATGTACAAATCACTACCCCATAGCAGTAGACTAGACATTGCTGGTTAACCTGTGCTACCATATATATTATGTTCAGTTTCTTCTGCAAAAGGAATGGCAACTGGATACCATTTGCCATCTTAAATGTTGCTGCCAGTGGATGTTGCTATGGCTTCTGGTGGTGCGGTGTGACAGACCTCACAGTGACAGCCAGGCTGCCTGCTTTCTTAGGCTCATATTATGCAGCATGTCATAAGCAGATGAAAAGCAGTCTGAGGGGCACACTGCAATGTCCCCAGATGTATCTAGATAGCAGAACCAAGCTTCAGTGGGCCATAGCACTTATGCATCTGTACTATGTTCATCATCACACTGCCTCAGTGGCATAAGGTAAATTCCCAAAACGTGCCCAACCTGGGAGAGGAAGGACAAGAATCCAGAAGACCCTGGAAAATGGTCCTCACAAAACCTGCTCTGGAACTTGTGAAATAATCCAGTTTGTATTACTTTGCAAAGGTGTGAACAGAGGACCAAGTTGCTGCCTCTAAAAATGTAGTTAGAGTACACCCTTTCCAATATGCAACTGAAGAGCATAAGGCTCTGATGGAGTGTGCCTTAACTTTGTCTGGAATAGATTTACCATGTTGTGAGTAGCAAAAAACAACAGAGGACAACCAATGAGTAATAATTTATTTAGAAAGAGGTTGACCCCTTCTTAGCTCCAGAATAGGAAATAAACATCTGTTCAGCATTCCTTAAGGGTTTACTTCTGTCACAGTAGTACCCAAGCTATCTGTAAACATCCACGGTATGTAGAATCTACTCTTCCTTGTTTTTAGGTTCCAGAAAGAAATAAGAAATTGATTCAGGGTAAATTCAGAAACAATTTTGCCCATGAAAAAAGGATTAGTGTGTATAACAACCCTATCCTTGTGGGGAATCAGATAAAGTTGGCCCACCGTGAGCATTTGCAGCTGAGAGACTGACCTTGCAGATGCCAGAGCAATAATCAAAACATTTTTCCAAGTGACGTACCTCAAATTAGCCTGAAAAGCAGGTTAAAAAGGAGTTAAGGACAATGTTTCAATAAAAAGTTGAAATCCCAGAGAAAGATGAATTTGTTTTTGAGGGGGGTCTCACATGCAACACTCCTATCATAAAGTGTTTCACCACAAAAAGATCCATGGGCAGACAAGCTAACATGGTCACAAGATGCACCATGATAGGTGCATAAGATAAACCAGAGATGAGCAATTCACACAAATATTAGAAAACCAAAGGGGTAGACACCACACTGGACCCTCTGATATCAGTTATACACCATCTAGAAAACCTCTTCTACTGGTAAATATAAGATCTTCTAGTTGCAGGTTTTCTTTCCTCCTTCAATACCTGCTGCACATCCTCATGGCACAAGTGCCTAAAAAGTATCAAGATAGAGCAATTTCTACTTTTAGCCTGGGTGATTCGAAGTTGAGGTGCACCAGTTGCCCATGCCACTGTGTGAGAAGATCCAAAGTGTGAGTAAGCTTGTGGCAATTGCCCTTGGCCAATTCAGTTAGAGGGAATAATAGCTTTACCAGGGCCAAAAGGGGGTCACCCTAATGATCTTTGGTAATTCTTTCTGAATCTTCAGATGCATCTTGAGTATTGGTGGAAAGAGTGGAAATGGATAAAGGAGCTTTCCTAGCCAAGAGAACTAGAATGCTTTTGTCCTCCAAGCAAGGCTGCAAGGATGATTCATACAGAATTTTTGCAAATGTCTAAACTGAAAGGAGGCAAACAGATCTTTTTGAAGTGTTCCCCACAAGTTGACCAAATCCAGGCAGACCTCTGTCCACAGTTTCCAATCATGAGGGCCAAGCAGGGATCTGCTTTGTCTGTGCGCAACTAGATTTACTCTGATAGACTGTATGAAGCCTGAATCATCAGAAAATGCTGTAATGCTAGCTTTGCCAACCTGCAAAGAAGGTATGACCTTTTACCACCCTGTTTGTTCAGGTACCACATGACTGTGATGTCATCTGTGACCAATAAACCAAGACTTTGATTCCATAAGTTTTGGAAAACTTTTAAGGTCCGAGTCACTGCTAATATTTCTTTGATATTTATGTGTTTTGTATCTTCTGAAGAACCCCATTCTCCTTGCAATTGAATTGCCCTGTACACTGTTCCCCATGCAACATCTGACAAATCCATCTAGACTGATTGAATTAGGGTCTGAAAGAAGTGCATGTCTGGACTGAGAGACATCTACCCCTCTATCATTGTAACTCATGTTTCACAAAATACAACACAGGTACCTGGAACTCCAATGGAAGCTGGTGCTGGTCCAACAATTTTTTTTAAGTAGGATTGAATCTTTCTCATGTGATGTTTGGCCAATGGTGTCATGAGGATTACTGATGCCATAAGGCCTAGAATTTTGAGAAACTCTCTTGTGGAGGCATTTTCTTGGAGAGAAATTCTTGAAAATGTTCTAAACCATCAGGACTAGGTCTTCTGGAAGAAAAGTCATACTTTTTTGTGTGTCCATCATACACTCCATGAAGAAAATTCTTTGTGAGGGTGTGAAACAGGGCAATTGTAGGTGAAACTTGATGTTGGGGGCAACTGACATGTGATAAGCATCCTTCAGAAATAAAGTCACCATAAAACAGTGGTCAGGAAGAAGTTGTAGGACCAAGTCTATTAAATCTGGGCACTTTCAGAAAGGTAAACAAATACAGCTTCTTTTTGGTACAAAAAAGATTTTGGTGTAAAATCATTTTCTTTTTCTGTGGTGCAGGAATTGGTTCTATATCTCCTGCTTTCAACTTGTGAAGGAGTACTGGAGAGAGTAGACATGCGTAATCTGAAGAGTGCGGGGGGGGTACCTGAAGGGAAGTGGATTTCCTGACCATTGCCAAGAGTATTCTCACTGAATGATTCACAGCACCCATTTGTCTGAGATTATTATGAGTTTTTTTTCTTTTTAGCTGCAACTGGATTTGATTGGGCAGTGGGGCAGCCATACCAAGATCTATCAAGTCAGGGGTTAAAAAAAACACCAGCAGAATAACACACTAACACTATTGAGGGCTAACTAAGAACAGCAAAAATAGAAAATATAAACTATGTTCTCACATACAAAATGGGTTAAACTTTGTAAAATATAGTAGAAGCATTTTAAACAATGATAAGCCTTGTTCTACAATCTGCACAGTGTAGTAAAATAACACATACAGTCACGGTATCAAGTAAAATTCACTTGTCCATATAGTGAAAAAATTAAATATATACCCTTAAATAGAATGAAATAAAACTTTTATAAGACAGTTAATAAGCATTTACTTAAGAGATTCCCTTGTCAGAAAAGAAGAAATCTCCACTGAAAATGCAAATAATCTAAGATAAAAACACAATTTAATGACAAAAACAGGCATAGCAGTGTTAAACCAGTAGTAACTATCACAAAATAAAAACTCCAAACATTTTATAATATTCACATGCTTTATGGGCCCTGTATGTAGTCACGAGTTACGTAAACCATTTATTTGATGTAGTTCCTTTGATGTCATTTATTTGTTGGACAAAAGGGATGTGTCTTTTTCATTCACTATTTTATGTAGTAAGGTAAATGGTCATTCACAGTTCTGAAGATGTCTGAACTTACGGACGAAAGTGCTTAACTCTGAATGGTTCTATAATCATTATCCATTTATTTATTTTAAGTTTCAAGTGGCTTTAGTTTTCGTATTAAAGGCAAGAAACGAGCTCTGAGTTGGATGACTGACTTTTTGGTTATTTTTGTTCCTGTAGTAACTATCACAAATATGAAGATAAAAGTAAAAGAATGCAATATTCTCTTGTGAAAAACGTCAATACGAAGCAGATAAACAAGAGAAATATCACAGTTCTTGGCACCCTGCCAAGAAATAGTCCCTAATGTTAAACTAACGCCACAAAAATTCAGTGTCCTAGTACAAATTATAAAACAATTTAGAAAAACCCCATGAATGCTAAGAAGCAGTACTAAGCATACAAGCAGCACAGCAGTAACTCAGAATACCCAGAAGAATTAACAGCAGTAGTAAATACCAAGTATATTAAAATAAAAAAACACACACATCATTATTAGTAACAATAGTAGTAGTATTTAAGTAAAACAAAAAATAAAGAGGAAGAAAAGTTCCCAAAGGGATCTTATCTGAGCTCAAAGGCTATAATCCACCAAACCAAACTGCGGAGAAGATTCAACCATGTGAGTTGAACAGCTGGCATAAAAGATTGAATAACTGATTTTCTGTGACAGAAGTTAGGCTTCCCCTGATGGAAGGGGCTTTGTCAATCCCCTATCATAGGGAGTCAGAGGAGGGGATACTGAGCTCTGGAAAGCTGCCAGTATGGGTGTTTGCACAGAACCCGCATGCCCACATCCTACTGAAAGTATTAATGATGAACATCTGTGGTTTCTATGGAGAAACTAACTTGAATGTTATATTTGTGCCAAATATCTTTGTTTTCCATTTGCCTTAGTAATAACTCGCCTTTTTATCTCGCTTATCCAGTAGGGCTCCACACTGAATACAGCATTAATTTGTTTATTTATTTATTTATTTATACATGCATAATACAGTAGTACATTAACAGCAGCATTGGTTACCCATCTTAGAAAAACAGTGTAGTTCAATTTACAAAGATGTAAAATTGTACGTACTTCCTAATTAAATGTCTAATCATATAAGAAACATGCACAACAAGTACCTTCAATATGGTACTGTATAAAAGGGATGTGGTCTCTTTCAGTAGTTCACTCTCTGTCTGAGCCTCTCAGTAGATCTGTCTTCTATAACAGAAACAATCTCCAGCTTCCTCCTGGTGTTTTCCTCCAGGCTATTATTAATTTTCCATAGTTGCTGGTCCTATCATCAAATCCCCTTAGAAGAAGGGCAAACAATATCTATAGGCTTTTATTAGCCCTCTTTTTACACAACATTAACTGGATCATTAAGCACCTGTTCTAGCTAAGATACCAAAGATTATATCTGATCATAATTGATTCCCATTTTGAGATGCAGTGTTAAATTGTATTAGGTAGTTATTACCCAACAGGGTAAAGATGCTAATTTTAAAACAAGAACTGAAGGCAAAGCCAGTAGATACAATTTTGCTATAAAGATAAAATCTGATTGGTAAAAAATGATAGTAACACTCCTCTGAATAATACAACAAAATGTCTAATCTGCTCATAACGAAACACTTCTTATTTACAACAGTAGTTCTGTTTATACACACTACACACAAACTACCACACTATTTACAATAGTTACATTTACTTGTACACTTTGATGAGATCTGACATGCTATAGAATCTGCACTTCGTAAATATAGACATTGTACTGGTACAATGTTATTTTAGGTTCACACTGTTATGTTAGAAAAGATTTAATCAAGTTTGAATGCCTTAATTTTTTTTATGTTTCTTCTCATATCGCCTAATCATATTAATCCTTTTATTAATGTACTCTTTACTCTGTATCTGAATTTTTTATTCTAAATCTTACTTTTATTGTACACAAATTCCCTGCCTATTCAGCATTGTGGCTGGGTCCATTTTGGATCAATCAACTAACCCTGTCAATCAGAGAAACAAAATATATATAAAATGTTTGTTAACCAGGTATGAGAACTGGTCATTCCCATTCCCTTTACAGCCAAATTTTGGGCCACAAGGCCATGGATAAATTCACCTTAAACATGCACAACACACTGCAGCTAATCAGCTGAATATTCACATATGGGAAGAAATTGGACTACAGGAAGAACATGGCAGAGAACTTGTATAACTCCACAAAGGCTTTGATAAGAGCCAAGGAGTGATACCAGAACCTTAGAACTATTAGGCATCGATCTTACCACTGATGAACTGTATCAGTCCAGTTGATCACTTCCCTCTTTAGTTAAGATTCATATGTTTGTTTCTTTTGTCCGTTAAAACAATGAATACATCCAGATGAAATACTTGGCAAGATATAATTTACTTTAATATTTCATATTGTGTATTATTTTTACTTAATGTCCACTTCAGTATTGCTTAGGAGCTCACAACCAATTCCCAGTAATTTTCCAATGAAAATTACAATCACAGATGACATGAGCATTTGGAATATCCAGAACTAGACAACCAGATCAATTACCTATTTCCTTCTTTTCAGTTTGTTTACTGAGAAAGGCCATCTAAAGTAATCCCTTTTAGTGGGGTCAAGGAGAGAAAACCTACACAATCTGGTTAACAAATGTAATAACTAAAACAAAGAAATGGTATGAACATAAATATACATTTTTTTACAAAATAGTTTAGGAAAAATTTTAAAAGGTGAATGTTTCAGAAGATTAAAAAAAGTGTTGATATACATTTTTTTTTGCTAAAAGGGTAGATTAACTATGCATGGTATAGAATAGAATGGAAGAAAGTAAAACGCAACTGGATAAGTAGTAGAAAGAAAATAAAGAGTATATCAAGATGTGAGCAGACAAGTTTAGAAGTGAAGTTAGAAACTGAGGAAATTGCAGAAAGAATAAAACTGTTAAAAACTGAATGGACCTTGAAGACAGGACCCAAACAAGGAACAAATGTGTAGTGAGGTAAACAAAAAAATATACTGTGAAAGGAGACAATTAGCAGAAGGCAAATTGATTATTAGTAGTAATGAGAGGCAGGATTAAGGTGAAGGGCTGTTAAGAAGTTAGAGAGGGAGATGGGAAGAGTGAAATGACATAAATTAATGTAGAAAAGGTAAGGTAGGAAAAAGAGTTAATTGTATATAGCAACCACAAGGTCCTCAAGACTAATGTCCTGATAGAGTCCATGTCAACTCTATGGCCAAGCAGATTACCTGAGGAGAGGTTAATAAACAGGTTTTTAATGTGCTATCAGGGTAAGACAAAACCGTACAACCTCATCTTGCAAGAAACAACATATTTCATATCAGTTTAAAAACAGTTTCAGTCCAAACTTTAGCCTTCCAATCAACTACTAGTAAGTGTTTTTCTTGCAGCAATATTCACGGATCTCAGTACAGACAAAGTAAATTTTTGTTTGTGCAGATATACACAAATTAGTAGTTTTGCTATTAGTTATTGCTTCTGTGCTCAATTTATTGTGACAGTCTATCCCGAGTCTAACAAAGGGGTTTTCACCTCTTCCCCATGTCATGAGTTGTGGGACTTTTGTTTTAGGTGATGCACATTGCTCTGTCATTGCATACAGACATAGATGTGTGTCTGCTCAACGTTCACCCACTCTGAATGTATTTGTCTCTAGTCTCTCAAGCTGTACAATGTAGCCACTACTTTAATACATACACAACTCCAACAAAGAGTCTGGCTCTTCTCTTGCTCCATCATTTAGTTGCCCTACTGTCGCATTTAGAGCTTTATCTATAATGAATTCTAGTATTTGGATTTTTCAGAATATGATTTTTCAGCAGTCCATTCATACATGTAATTATATCTAGAGGATGAGGTTAAGGGATGTGTAGTACTCATCACACACAACTTTTATCCAGTACTGCATTTCTGAACTAGTAAAATGAGATCATAGATCACACTCTATTTCTCTAGGAATACCATATATAGAGCATAACTTCTGTAGTCCTTCAGTATAACCTGCTGATTTGCTGTTTTACTGAGCAGGGTGAGCACTAAACCTGACTACATGTCCATCGCAGTCAGGCAGTACTGCTGATTTTGCTCCGAACGTTAAAACCACTGATGAAATCAAAAATTACACACTATTTCATAATGACCATTAGTACACTGCTTCACTTTTGACTTTCTATGCTTTTTTGCCCATTCCACAGTGGTTTCACATCACATATGTCCATATGTATGTTGTGTGGCCATTCTGCCATAGAATGTAACTCGTGCTGCTGTCATATGGTTTAGCTGTCGGTTACATTGTCTTTCAGCAGTGCTAGGTGAGACGTTTATCCACATATCCAATAGCAAAGGTGCAGTTTTGCTCTTTATTCTACGTCTCCTAACAAGATTTATATTGTGTACTGCCCAGATGTCAGTATAAATTAATGCTTTTCAGCAGGTGTTAGATGAATCAATAAAACTTCAAAGTCTTACTTGCTTACTAAAGCCAGTTTAGCCTTTTTCATAAAAGATTATTTTAGCTGTTGAGCAAACTGCAACAGTAGTCTGTGTTCACCAAAGAATTAAAATCATTGAAGTCCAGTCTGAAAGAAAAATTATTTCTTGTTCGTTTTTTTTCAATTGTTGAAAAGTTAGCACAACTGATATAAATGATTTTCTTTTTAATTGCAGGTCAGTTGTCTCAAAAGTATTGCTATCAATTATCATAACCAATTCAGCTAACTCACGATATGTCGATGACACTCCAGCTCATATATTTGCTCATTCTTGCAGATACCATTTCCATTTCTGTATAGTAAAAGCATGTGCAGCCAGTGCTGTCATTAATTCCTTATCACCTGATCCCGGGAAGGGGCAGTCTACGTTTACAGTCACTTGCTGTGGTTTCATTATTCCTGACATACATGGGAGCACAGTATGTACTGTCAATGCACAAGGCTCCAATGTGTTATTTCACATTTGTGATCCAGTGAAGTCTTTGGACAAAAATCTCAGTGAATATTTCAGTTTGGAAACACCACACTGAAATATCCACTGATATATTTCAGTTTGGAAGCACCAGCTTTTGAAGAAAGTCCCACAATATAACATTTACCACCACTTCAAGATTAAAAGGCTAGCTAGAATCCACTGATCCCAGATCAACACACTGCTGAAGTACCTTTCTTGCTTCCTACATTGCACTTTATTGCGGTGAACAGAACAGTTTTGTTTTTAGTCATGTTATAAACCGATTCTAGAATCAGTCCTAAATGAGGTACAAAAGCCAAACATTTTCCCCATTCTTTTGGGTCTTATACACATGAGCTACAGAAGTTTAACAAATGGACAAGACTTCAACCACTTCCTGTCAGGTTTCAGCCTGACAGCTAGTAAAATTCCAATGAATAACACTAAAGTACTCTCTCTTATAGTCTTCATTTTAGTGAATGAAAATCCATGAACAAACTAAAAGTTTGTGGTTTAAACCTCCATTAACAGCAGTACTAGCTTTGTGCCTCTTGCTACATCTTGATGAAAGCCAAAAGTGTACAAAGAATAACAAGTTCAGGTTGACAGTTTTTAGATGCAAAATTCCAGATGAACAAGGTTCAGGCAGAGCTGGATCAAGCACTAGATGACCTAGGCATCTACCTAGGGCCCACTGGGTGGGGGTGGGGTTCGGAGAAGGGAGCCCAGCCACAACATTAATTTAATTAGAAAGCTATATCAAAATGAGTTTTCCTACATTACTGTCCATGTGCCTCTCTCTGTGTTGCATCTGCATGCATCTGTATGAGTGCACATTGTTTAATTTCTGAACCTCTGAAGCCATATTATGGATTCTTATAGCAGGTACGAATGCCTATCATTTGTAGTAATATTATGAATGCTGCAAAGAACTAGCACATTCAAACAGGTGTGTGTGTGTGTGTGTGTGTGTGTGTGTGTGTGTGTGTGTGTGTGTGTGTGTGTGTGTGTGTGTGTGTGTACATGTGCATGCGTGAGAGAAAGAGAGAAATGTTAGTTAATTGACTTGCTTGGAATCACACCCTGTATCTTGTCTACAGGGTACAAAAGCCTCAATCATCTACATCAACTATCTTTGGTTACAATGATTTATTTTATTAAGAATTTGATAAATGTTGTGGAGCACTGATTCCAATGGACCCATTTCAGACTAAGGTCGGGGAGAAATGAAAGTCCTGTACTTGTCGTAATTTTAGATCCATGTTGTCTTTCATCCAGTTGAAATATATGGGTTCTTGGCTCCAATTGGATCTGACCTTGAAACTGAATCTGAAGCATCTTTGGATCCAGAGCTCTGACTTCTCCCCTACCTATAATTCCTTGGACTGCTCTCATCAAATTTGCTCCACCTGGTCTCATACAGATACAATCCTACATCAGGAACCCCTGAATTAGAGCCTTCTGATCTATTGAGGAAAAGTGGATACAGTCTCACATGACTCTCTGCACAGATAGGGAATAAGGGGTCTGCACAATCATCTGAAAGACACAGGTGACCAACTGGAAGGGGCAGGAGAAAGGGAGTTTGAACCAGACAAAAATCAGACAACATGGACCTAACATTACAGCAAGTGCATAACTTTTGTTGCCAGTGTTATCTATTTTCATCCATTTCAAACATAAGGGACAGGATCCCAAGCTGTCAGCTTGGGTGGCATCAAGGAAGGACATTCCTGAATGATGGAACCAAAGAAGGAATGTGACCAGGATTGTAAATCCATCTTATAGCGAGACACACGTGTGCACTGTAAACCAAGTGGCCACAGCACAAATGTCATTAATGGACAGTCCTCTATTAAACACTGTAGAAGTAGAAACTGCCTAACTGAATGAGCCTTCAGTTTACATAATAAGGGTAAAGCCTTCTTATGACAGACAAAGGAGGTAGAATCTGACACTGCTCTTCCTGACTTCAGTTTTGAAAATGAAAGGAACAATTGACATACCTCTCAACTGTATAGATTTTTGCAGAATGCCAACATTTCTTGTCTCATATTTTTGGTCCATTTTTCATAAATTTGAGGTTTTATGACAAAATAGTGGCAAATCATTAAAGAATGGCAAATCATTAAAGAATAAAGTTAGAAAATAATGACAGACATTTGAGTTTCAGACTTCATACCCTTCAGAAAATTCATGCTAATATAAAACCTGTCAACTTTCTAAGTTTGTAAGAGCAATTTTTAAAAATTGTCCCTATTTTTGGGCCTTTCTCCCACTTTTGTTTATGGCTTTGTCCAGATTTCTTGCTCTAAGGTTGAGAGGTATAACAATTGATAGTCTCTTCTGACTTATTTTTCTGTGAATGTAGAATCTGAGCCGTCTGTGTTCATCTAACATATGCAACAAGTATTCTCCTTTGTTTGAATAGCTGGGGAAAAACACTTAAGTTTATGGTCTGATTTAGGTTTACTTCAGGTGCCACCTTAGGAATAAAGGACACATTGGTTCTAAGGGAAAGCCTATCCTTGTGAAGGACTAGATGCAGAGGTTTACATGAGAGAACCTGTAACTTTGAGATTCATCTGGCTGATGTCACTCCCACTACGTAAATTGGTTTGGAAGTATAGAATTTTAGATCTGCTGTGGTCGCAGATTAAAAAGCAGGCTGAGTCAGTCTGCAGCATAATGGTGATGTCCCATGTAGAGTCTGGGTCTGTAATGGGAGGTCTTACTTAGAAGGTACTTTTTAAGAAAGCTTTGGAAATTTTCAGCTAGGCTACAGGAACTTTTTTATGTTCAACATGAAAACTTGAAATAGACACCATCTGGACCTTGATGGCGGCAAATCTGGACTCCTTATTAGAGAGTTCAAATAAGAATTCTAGTATGGATGGAGCAGGTGCTGAAAAAGGGGTAAAACCTTTACAAAGAGCCAAAATAGAGAATCTCTTCCATTTGCTCGGATTAATCTTAATAGTGGATGGTTTCTGAGAAGCAGAAAGAAGCCTGGCATTCATGGCTATGCTGCAAATTGGAGAAACATTGCAGTTAATTTCATGGACTTCTGGTCCAGAAGAGGCAGTCCATATGGGGGAGTCAGTAGGTTTGTCTAATGATCCAACATCCAAGGGGGATGTATTAGTAGAGGCCATAGGTAGGGGACCCATGTCTATGAGGAAAGGGATTGACATGTGGAAGGATCAGGGTGAAATACCTGCTGCATTTGTTGCTGAGATAGGATGCAAAAAGGTTGCAGCAAGGTGGGCAGTGACTATATCAAACTTATGTAGGATTGAGGGACAACTGGAGGCATTAGGACAGCTCTGCTCAATTTGTCTGCCAACACATCAGACAACCCCAGGATGTGTATTGCTATAAGAAAATGGTGTGAATACATCACCCATTGCCAAACTCTCAAGGCCTCCTGACATAAGAGGATAAGAATATGTTCCCCCCTACTTGTTCATGTACCAAATCACTGCCATGTTATCTGTCTTTATGAAATCGGACCACTGGGGAGGATGTCCCCAAATGCCTGCAATGCTCAGAGGACCAGCTTCAATGCCCAGATACTAATGTGGATACTGAAGTCTAGTGATGACCATGTATCTTGGACCATTCTTCCTTTGAGGTGCCCCCCAACCCTAGAAGGGAGGAGTCCATGGTTACTATTGCTATTGGTGAGTTGGATTGGAAAGGGACACTCTTGGTTACAGTCTGGGATCTTACTCATCAAGTGATGTGCTGTCTGCAAACCTGAGCAATTTGAATCTTTGTATGCAAAGGGTGAATGGAGTGGATCGACTGTAATACAAACTCCATTGCAGCACTCTCATGTATTAACTGGCTAGTGGAACCATTAGAATTGACGATGCCATGTGGCCTAAAACCCACAAAACTAACCTCACTGCTGGTGATGGGTGAAGTAGTACTTGTATGGCTGTCAGGTGAAGTGACAGAACTCTGGACTGGGGAAGACTGACTATCTGCAGGCTGGTATCTAGGTGGCATCCTATAAATTCTATACTCTGGGTTGGAGTCAGGAATAACTGTGAATCTACCAAAATATTGCCCAAGTCCAGTAACAACTGGAGCACCTGTTCCAGGTGATGCAGCAGTATATGCTCAGAGGTAGCAATTAGGAGCCAATCATTGAGGTATGGAAATACTTTGATTCCCAGCAGATGCAGGTGAGCTGCTACCACTGCCATGATCTTAGTGAATCCCCTGGGGGCTGTGGTGAGACCAAAAGGCAGTGCTCAGTATAGGTACTGATTGGTTCCCAGCCAGAAGTGGAGAAACATCCTGGATTGCTTGGTTATCTTGAAATGATAGTAGGTGACCTAGAGATCTCTGGAGCACATTTAATCAGCTTTCCTCATCAGAGATAAAATTAACTGAACTGTGACCATGTGGAATTTTGTCTGTTTCACAAATTGGTTTAGGTGACTTAGGTCCAAAATGGGTCTGAGGTCCCACATTTTTCTTTGGTACTAAAAAGAATCTCAAACTCTGGATTTCAATTTGTCTTGGGGAATTGGTTTAATGAGACTTTTTTTATAGCAGCTTTGAAATTTCTTTGGCTATTAAATTCCCAATAACTGGATGGAATGGAAGGGAAAAGGGAATTGAATAGCCTATGGAAAATTTCTTTATCACCTAAGAATCTAGAGTGCAGCAGTTTGGCAACCATTCAGGAACACTGATAGCCTTTCTCAGTAAAAAGGACTGTGAAAGCCCTTGTTATACAGTCTGCCTCTAGGGAGTTGTCCATTACAGTTATCCCCTCACCACCATAGGAAGGCCAATCATCTGGGGAGTCATGGTAAGACCTCTGACTTACAGATCCGCATCTTCTAAGATCTTGAATTCCTAGACATAGAGCTAGATCTTTGCAGGGTTGAGAAGTGGAATCCCAGCGCAGAGAGAGGCTTATCATCCTGTTGACTCCTGGTTAGTATGTCTTTAACCTTAGGTCTAAAAAAAGTTGAGTCATCACAGGGGGCATTCGCAAAGGACAACTTAAAGCCTTCCACAAAGTCATAAAGATGCATCCAAGCATGACACAGTATGATAATGCTGGTGCCTGTTGCTCTGGCCATACCATCAGCTGCATTGGAGAACAACTCATGGCCACATTTGAGGTTGATTGTAGGGTAGAAAGCTAGGAGTCCACCATTTTCTGAACATCCACATACAATACCCCCAAGAGAGACTTTTTGATCTCTTTGGTCAAGTCTCTCTGGAATCTGGTCAAGTGAGCCAAAAAATTCAGCGATCTAAGGGTGAAAATCACTGATGCATAGACAAACTTCCCAAATCTATCCATCATCCTAGACTCTCTGTTAGGAGGGTGAACAGATAAACTGTCTTCCAATAGTTCTTTCCTAGTGGTTTCTGCTATCACAATTGCATCTGCTTGTGGACCCTTACTCCATTGATTACTGTCCTTAGTGATCCACTTTTTTGGGGATAAGATCCACCTCATCGGGGTCCTTCCATGGCCATTGAGCCATAAGGCTGATAAGGAGATCCATGAATGGTACCACTCAGGACTATGTTGGTCTAGAACCAAAGGCTTCCAAGAGCACTGACTCATCAGATGAAGGGGCTTGGGATGACCTACCCCCCCCCCTCGCTTCATCAGTTTGGATATATCGCCAAAAATGATGTCATCAGAGAGCGAGCAAGGAGAACTCTCCCCTTCCTCCAAGTCAGTGTCTTTAGTGAATCTCTCTCTCTCTCTGTATGCATGTCCATTTTCAACCTTCTGGGGAAGCAACAGATGGTTCTGAATCAGAATGGGAGCTAACAAAACAGATCACCTCAGAAGCCCTTGGAACCAGCTGCACATGTCCAAATGATGAGATTAGAAAGCAGACCCCAGCTGAGGCTTGGATGAAGTTATACTGATTGGACATGCCTTCTCTTTGGAGCTTGCCAGGACCCTTTAAAAAGCTTCAATAGCCAAAGCTGCCACCATCATCGATGATATTCTCTGATCTGAGGCAGGAAGTGATCCCCAGCAACTATGACTACTGGCCCCAAAGTTAATCTTGGGTCCGGGCTATCTAGGACAAAGCCCTGAAAGGGAGGGAATCTCTGCGTCAAGTTGACTTGCTCCATGCCATAACTCAGTGCTGAAGCTTTGGCTCAGAGTTGCCTCTCGATCCAGTAGTATTAGTACTAAAAGAGACAAGGAAGCAGTCAATGCTGAAGTTGTCAGCAGCTCAATGCTGACAAAAGTGCTTTGTTTCCATATGGAATCAATAACATAAGACCTGAAAGTAAAGATCGATACAGATTCAGGTGGTGGAAGGGTACTATGGCCAGTGCTTGGTACATTCCAGGGAATGGTACTGGTATAACCCCAAGCTAGATTTGCATCCTCAAAAGCTTGCTCATCATCCTGTTGACATCTTGCTCCATGAGTCTTCAAGATGAATGTGTAGATGATGCCAACGATGGTGGTTTGGAGTATCACTTCTCCTGAAAAATAGGGGACTGCAATCAGGGACTCCCCAGTTCCAGGGACTATATAGTTATTGGAGAAGGAGAATAGATCCAAGGAGCCATTGGATCCAATCTTTGATGCTTTTTGGCTCAGCTCTGAGTGAAGATGTCAGCTCCGGACAACGCTTTTTGACAGTATTAACTTGAGATTTACTCTTTTCTTTCTCCCTTTTATCCTTAACTCTGCCTACTTTTTTTTCTCTTGTCCTTTATCCTTAGATTTAGGTGGCATGTCTTGTTTCTTGGAAGGGGACTCAGAAGAGGTTGAAGGAGTAGCCCGCATATGTGCTGGAAGGACCCCTTTAAGAAATAACTTGTCCCTTCTCATCAGAAGGGCTCTGGCACTAAAGGCAGCACAGGACTGGCAGTCCACATTCCAAATGTACAGCACCCAAGCAATACACACATGGAGAGTGCATCCTGGGGTTTGGAGTTTATGCCCACACACTGAACACTTTTTGAATCCAGAGGATTCTAACATGGCAAGAACAGTGGAAAAATGAAAAACCCTAGAGGAAAAAAAAAGCAAAGATTATCTAGAACACACTGTCTACTGAATAAACTAATAAAAATAGCAACAGTATAATCTACATGTATATATATATATATATATATATATATATATATATATATATATATATGTATGTATATATATTCTAGCAAAAGGCTGAAAAAGCATATAAGAAGAGGACAAAAAAACAGCAACTGCATCAACAAATTAACTGTAAAGCTACACCTAACACTATCTAGAAAAAGACAGTAAACTGTCAGTAGGAGGAATTAGCCTTGATCCACAGAGGATACAGAGCACTACAGGACAGCTCTTTTGCATGTCTGATGACTCCAATAAACAGAATAAAAAGTCACCATATACAAACAAGCAAAGTGCAAGGCTCTTCTACGAAAACAAGGCAACACCATTAGCTTCAAGAAAGGTTGTATAAGCTCTTTCATTCCTTTATTCCACCATAAAAACAAAACTTCATCAGATACAAAAAATACACATAATTTCCTTCTATTTAAATATCATATACCATTCATGTGATATCTTTTCTTAAAAAAACACACATTACTACATTTTATTCATCTAAAAACAGAGCCTAACATTTGAAACTATCTCCTATACAATAATTGTTCATGAAACATACAAAATTATTATTTTTTATCCTTTTGTCATTTCATGCCTACTACACAATCCCCGCTAAAAATTCCTAAACATACCTCTTATAGTAAAACTCCACAAATATTTGTAATAAATATGTCTAAATTATAACTATAACAATTTTTACTTATTACCTACCTACAACAACCTATCCACTTAGTACCTTTTATATATTATTCCTATTTAGAACTATATATTTATTTTCATTTCTATTTGCATTTAAATTTCTTCCGCCCTTAAATTCAGAAGACTACTAATTGAAATTCTGTCATTAAGACCCAGCGGGTTACTTCGATTTAACAACACCTGCTAAAACATTTTCCTATATTCAACAAAGTTCGACCATTTTCCACCTCTTTCCTGCCTTCCAATCTTTTCCAACACACAAAAACTATTTTTTTAAAAATATTTACATATAGCACTATGTCTATATAGTGCGTTGGTCCCATCCTGCCTCCTAATGGCATTGTTCTGTTGCTACACTCTTTTTCTTAATTCATTTTCTGTTTTTCCTATGTAATAAGCGTTACATGTCTGGCATAAAGCCACATAAACAAACGCCTTTGTCTGGCAGTTGTATAACCCTTTTAACGCCAATAACCCTTTGGTAGCCTGTAATAACAATATTAGTGGTCTCATACATAAACCTACATTGCCTACAGTTTCCACACTTACTCATCCTTCCTAAACACATCCTACTATCCTTCTCCTGATTTCTTTCAAATAATGATTTTATATTATTATCCTTTCTATACACAGTTTTAGGGTTAGGACCCACCTTATTCATCAAGCCAAAGGCTCCAAACACCCCACCATTTTTTCCCCATTATTCTTTGGATCTCAGCTGAATAACAATCATATGTCATAACACAACAAAATGAGTCTACCTTAGACTCATTATCCTTCCTCATCTGCACTTCAGGGTTTTTTTTAACAATGGGGGGGGGGCACTCATCCCTTCTGCTAATTACACATTCTTCTTGTCCATCCAGAAGTTAACCTGGGTACCCTCTCTGTCCGCTAACAAATCCTTCAAAATTCCCAATTCCTCCACAAACTTATTATATTCACTAGTTAATCTAGAGATCATAATCATCTGCCCTTGTACCAGGTTTCTCTTTTGCCAAAATGGGTGTTCACTCTGAAAGTGCAGGAAACTGTTCGAAAAAGTGGGATTCCTAAATATCTTTGACTCAAGGCATCCTTCCAAAATATTTTTATACAAATGTACATCTAAATAATTAATCTCCTCTTTACCCATTGAATATGTAAATTTAAAAAAGCTTGTTGTGGCATTTATATATTCCATAAATTCAACTACCTCATTCTACGTACCTTCCCATAGCAACAGGATATCATCAAGAAACCTGTAGGATCTGTAAATATGCTTCTTGAACATAGAATTCAGCACAAACTTAGTCTCCCAGTACCAAAGCACAATGTTTGCAAATACTGCACACAATGCCACCAGTTCCATTATCAGCAGGACACTCACAGATTGGATGAAATGATTCCATTGCCCACTGAATAAAGCAGTGGAACTTAAAATATCCCATTTTCTTGAAGTGCCAAATCACCGTGGGAAAGGCACACTTACTTCTGGCTTTTGCACAGCAATTCAGCTACTTCATCAACCTGAACCTGTAGACAAGGCTGTTGCTTGCTAGGTCCAGTGTTTAAACTTGTGCATTGATCAGCTACATTTCATGAAGGGTTTGGGAATTGGGGTAGAAAGCCTGTGGCTGCAGAGTTGTTTTTATATTAGTGCTTCTGCAGCCAGAAGAACTGAAGATCAAGCCTTAAAGGACTGATATTTGTTTTTAGCAAACAATCATGGAGCTAGAACCAGCCAGCTCTTTTGGGGGAGCCAAACCAGTCTCCTGGGAAGCCATCCAGGATGCTAGCCCTGTAAATACTATGATTGCAGTGGTAAGTACAAATAGTATTTTAACTTAAGTGGGAATATTGTGTTTTAATTAATTTTGCTACTGTTTGTAATAATCAGAAGTAATTGGGGAGGAGGGGCACTTAACAGTATTTGAATCTGTATTGATTGTTTTGAGATTTGCAAGTCGATGTCAAGACGTGTATATATAATTCTCTTTTATGGGGGGAGCGCTATACCTTACTTGAAGAAATAAATGGTTGATTTATGATGATTTGTAAGTAACCAAAAAAGCACAAAAGTCCACAAACTGTAGAAAAACAAAGTCAGCACTCCTGGAACCACACACGTCAGCAACTCAAGTAAATTCTTGTAGTAAATGGCCGCAAAACACTTTATGAGTGGTAAAAACATTTTTTATTAAACCAAAACAACAAATAGATTATCACTTTCATCGAGAACCTTCTCAACTTCATCAGATAAGAGCAAATCCATAAAAACACTCTTAAGTACATTCTGCAAGAGCATTAAGTAATAAACCAATCCCATTACACTGATTAAAAAGGACCTCCCTAAACTCATAAATATTCATGAAATGCAATCACAAAAATATTCTTAAAAAGACACTCTTTAAAAGCAGCATTTAAATATCATTACAAGTGTAAAAATACTGAAAATAAATATAAATACAAATACACAAATAATGTATAAAAGCTATAAAATGGTATTTATATAAAATGTGTATGTATATATATATATATATATATATATATATATATATATATATATATATATATAATTGTTATTGTGTGTGTGCAGTGTATGGGGTGTGTTTTGTGGTTTGTCGGTTTTAGATTTTGTCGGTTATGTGTTATGTGTGGTTTCGTGTTTATGGATATATATATGTGGGGTGTATGTGTGTGGTTGTTGGTGTGGTTGTGCTATATCAGGTAGAGGTATATATATATATATATACATAAAATGTATATAAATATTTTTTATATATTTTACCTTTCCATTATTTTTAGTTTCAACAGGCAAGCAATGGAGAGTGAATAATTTAATCTTGGCCATTGCCCCGCATTTAGGTGGACCTGCCAAGTTAATTGTTTCTTTTTCAAAAGCAGCCGCCATGGGCCACCTCTTTTATCCAAGTAATCAGTGTCCACAATGAAAAATTTAAAAGAATGGTCTGATTTTTCTGTGCAGTGTTTACTCACGGCATTTGTGGATTTCCCAAGTCTGATATCCCTTAAATGCTCATAAATTCTGTTTTTAAATTTCCTGTCAGTCTTTCCAACAAAGAAACAATCACATGATTTACACACTGCACAATAAACAACTCTTTCAGTATGACAGTACGCCTTCTTATTCACCTGTATTTTAAAACCATTCACCAAGAATTCATGGCCTTTCATAAAACTACACTGAGCAGAGGAACCCCATTTTTTCCTAGAACCTGCATGTACAATGTTTCTGTTAGACTCTAAAATGCATTTCAGGTTCATCCCTCTCTTAAAAACAATATTTGGTTTAGTTCCAACACATTCTCTGATATCCCTAGCCCAATTTTTGAATAAAATATCCAACACATCCTTACTGTTACTGTGAAAAGTAGTAATAAAAGCACATTTAAAATTTGAATTCTGTTCAAAACTGGATTGGGTCAAGTTAGGTCCTACTCCATTAACAGAACAGCCATCAATAGGGGACATGCCTGTGCAGGTATCACCTCATGGTGACCTAACAAGCGTTTAAAAAAACTCTTTCTCTTTTGTTGACCACCTCAATCATGACTTCATTAAGGAGCCATAATGGGCTCTTGCAAAACATAGCTTTCAGATGGGTCAGACTCATCTAAGAAGTTATCAAACAAACTTACCATCTGGGCTGCCCTTACAAATTGGCCCTTTACTACCCCTCTTTTTTGTTTAAATGGGTGTGCACTATGAAAATGCAGAAAGCTGTTTGAATAGGTTGCTTTCCTATGAATTTGTGCTACAAAGGCCTTCAACTGACACTTTCTTCAGTAAGACATCCAAATACGCTATTTGTTCACTGTTAACCTCATGTGTGAACTTTAAAAAACTAGATGTGCCACTGATATATTCTAAAAATAGGGGATCTCTTCTCTCGGACCATTCCAACAAATAAAGACATCGTCCAAGAACCGTGTATACAATGTACAGAACTTAAACCATGGGGTATTCATTAAAAATATCCTTTCTCATTCCAACATAATTATGTTGGCATACAAACCTCTGCACGCTGACCACATTGCCACACCTTCAATCATTTGTAAGTAATACATTTTAAAGATAAAAATGTTTGTGTGCATATAACTTTTTTTTCTGATGGGGCAATGTTCAGGGATAGATGTAATGCACTTAGTATATTACTAATGAACATTAACATAGTTATTTCAGGATAGTTTGCTTTCACAGATGGAAAAGCTTCTGTATAATTTGCATTTTGAGCAGAAATTTGTGTATGTTATATGGTTGTGCTGCTATTAGGCCATTTATTTATTTGTTATGCGGGTAAATTAGTGCAATAGGTTTTATTTATTTTCTTCTTATTAATGCATGTATTCAGAGGTAAAATGGGGGAACTTTGGGGTCTGCAGTGTATTGTAAACTATTTTATAGTTGCTGTTTAGTCATGACTTGCAAGTAATTTTAAAAGTGAAAAATGTGTATATATAATTTTTACTTTTGGGGGGGGCATGTTCAGGGGTAAACATAGTGCATTCATCATTCTAAAAGATGTTATCATGGTTGTATCAGAAATATTTACTTTTATAGGTGGAAATGTGTGTATTTTATTTTTTTAATGTTGTCTTCAAAATGTTAAAAATGTACTGCTTTGGGTATAGTTTGAATAAGGCTGTGCTGCTATTGGAACATTTCTTTCCTTGCTGTTCGGGTAAATTAGTGCAATAGGATTTATTTCTTTTTTTCTTACTAATGCTATGTTCAGCAGTAAAATGAGGAACAGTGGGGTCTGCCGTACATTGTAATCTATTTTATAGTGGCTGTTTAATGAGGACTCACTAGAAGTAATTTTAAAATTGAAAAATGTATGCATATAATTTTTATTTTTCTGGAGTCTTGCTCAGTGGTAAACGTACTGCATTCAGCATTCTTCTTATACAGGTTATCAAGGTCATGGCTTTATACTTTGCTTTTACAGTTGGAGTTGTTTGGGGATAGTTGCTTTTGCAAATGGAAATATGTGCCGATATTTGATTTATTCAGTTATTTGTTTTTAATGCCATCTTCAGAAGTGAACCGTATTGGTTTGGGTATATGGTAAAAGACTGCATTGTGGCAGTCTTTATTGTGCAGGGCCTCATTATTATAATGTTAATGCTTTAAAGTTTTTTCCCCCACCCTGCTTAGATATGGAGTGTACTATGAGCAAAAAGCTAAATATGAAGCAGTTTTGTTTTATTATTATTAACGGTTAAAAATCTGTGCCTGGTAATGGTTTGTAAGGGTTTTTTTTTTCTCTGATTAGATTATTTTACTGTTGCAGGAACATACAACTGCTACAAACATAACTCTCAACTGCTTCGATTTTTGCAGAATGCAGATTTTTGTTTCATATTTTTGGTATGTTCCCAATAAAATTTGTGGTTTTCTGGCAAATCATTTGAGTTTGAAGTAACTACTGATAGATGTCAAACTTTCCAACTGTCCGAAAAACACATGCTAATGCAAAACCTGTTCTAGTAGCTCTCATTTATGACTACAATAATTAAAATCTGTCCCTGATATTGGGCCTTTGTCTTGATTTTTCTCTTAAAAGGTGTACAGGTATGGCTCCCAGCCGTGTTAATGTCAAGGTTTTAATGGCTACAATTGTTTCACCCATACATAGCTGTGAGATCTACTGTGCCAGTGCCATTATGTCATTAACCATTCTACCTTTTTTAAATTATTTGTAGTGTTAAAATTCCCTTTTCTCTTCTATTGCTCAGGTTTTTAGTAAATCTATATCCTAGAATTAGGTAGAATTACTTTACAGATTGTTTCATGTTTCAGATGCTGTGTTTTTCATACCAGCTCTTTCAAATGCCAGTTTCAGATGCTAAGTTCATGCCAGTGTTTTTCATGCCAGTTTCAGATGCTTTGTTTTTCAAGCCAGCTATGTTACTGCATCCTAAGACAGTTTTGTTAAATGTGTTGTATATCAGGTAAGTACAGATTCAAGAATGCAGAGAACAGCAGCTTCATCGCAGTCTACTGCCAATAAGAGAATGTGCAAGTGGCAGGAAGTCTGGAAAATGGAAGTTGACTAGAATGAGAAATGCAATGACCTGAAAGTATTCTAAAAAATACTGCAAAAAATCATTCCTGCTCACCAAAGGTGGGAAAAACAATGTCATGTGACATGTGGCAAATGAGCAACATAAAAACTGCTATCCTACAAGCAAAATCCAATCACCTGATGACAAAGTGGGCAAGGAACACAAACCTTGAAGGATCTGAACCTATGTCCATTGCAGCAGAAGGCTCCATGTGGTTAGCATGTCATCTCCTATAACAGTTTCAACTGTGCAGTAAAATTGGCCAGCCAGTTGTACAGTGACTCAGATGTCAAAAAGAATCTTTCTTGTGAAAGGACGAGAGCTGAACATACTTGAAAATATTCTAGGACTGCACTCATTGGAACGCCCTCTATGTGGCTTGCAGAAACCAAGTACTTAATTTACCACTTCATCGGATGCTTCCAGCAAGTGAAATATAAAATTATTTCCACTTGTGGAATACTTTTCCAAAGAAGAAGGGGTGGTGAATGGTCTTTTGGACTTCTATGAAGTAACTGATGAATCTGCCCAGGCCATATCACAACAGATTTTGAACATAATGGAAAAGCACTCCTTGCCCTGGAGCAGCATTTCAGCATATTGGCCTGATAATTCAAGTGTAAACTACAGAAAGAAATCTGGGGGTATATACCAGATTAAAAGAAAAGTGATCATCATTCCAGAATGCTAACTGTGGTGCCCACATACTTCAGTCAAAAAAGCTGCAGCACAATTACCTTATGACATAAAAGTCTTTGTGATGAAACGTTTCAGTCACTTCTCAGATTCTGCCATAAGGACCATAGACTAGACTTTGGGTTCTGAGGCATGGCATTTGAGAATCTTCTCAGGCACATGCCAACAAGATGGCTGTCACTCCTGCCACCTATTGATAGAGTCATAAAAAATCCCCATCCATTAGTCATATTTCCTCTCCTACAGAGAAGAGGAGATCCCCAGCACATATGGTTGTACTTTCAGCATGGGAAGGATACATTGCCTATACTGTCCTAGGACTATCTGCACTCTGTCGGTGTCATTCTTATGGCTTTCAGTGAGCACATAAGCATATTAAAAAAGCAGCATTTGCCACCATGGAGATGTTTTCTGGAGGCAAGAGCAGATAATGTCTTTTTTGGTGAAAAATGTAGGGCACTTATGAACTCATTAGACAGCCTTTCTTTCAACAAATTGAAAAGAGACTTCATCATGTTCTTGCAGACAGCAGTTAAGTACTTAGATCAGTGGTTTGATTTTAGAGAAAGCCACCACTTGTTTACACTTTCTAAGCTGTCTTGAACTGAGGCCTTTGTTTTCAGTGATTTACTCAGTGTGATCACTGCCCTGAGTCTGCAGGACATAGATAAGGATCGTCCTTTCCAGGACTACTTGACAATCGAGCCCTTTCTCCAAGAATGATGTACCACATGCTTATCTCCAGCAGAAAAGTGGCTGAAGCTTTTCAAAGAGGGGCTAGAGCTGACTGCACTATACACTGTAATTGTGTGGGTATTATCTATGCCAACATCCAATGCATTTGTGGAGACTGTCTTTTCTTTGTTAAAATAAATTGACAAATGTGTGAAATCATTGCACTGTAGAGTTGTTAAAAGCGGAGTTAATGATGAGTATAAATTACAAGATGAAATGCAATGATTGTTATTCAAATATTTTATCAAACAGGACACTTCTTCATGTCATTAAATCAAATCCATAGTACATATTTAGAAAGAAGTGATTTTATTTTAGTGGGCTTGTATCTGTGGAGTACATGTAATTTTTAGTTTTCTTGTTTAGAATAGTTATAGTTAGTGCAATAAGTAAAATTTAAAATTTTTGCTTTAATTTACAATGACCCTACTTTTAATTATACACATTTAAAAATATTAGTGTGCTTATAGGTAGCGTTGTCGCCTCACAGTTAGACGTTGCCCGTTCGATTCTCAGTTAGAGCGTCTTCTGTATGACGACATACGTGAATGGGCATTCCTTCGTTGAAGGTTGTGCGTTAGGCCTGGCAAGCCAGCATGTAAAACTCTACTGCCAATCATTAGCAGACCGGAGTTCCGCTGTGGTGACCCCAAACCGGGAAAAGCAAAAAGATACAACAAGTGTGCTTATAAGCAGTATTTTTTTTTTTTAGCTTTCTTCTAGTTATGGTTAGTATAATATGAAGAATACAGAGCTGTTTTCTTTTTTAAATAAAAATACTTGTTTGTTTGCTACGTGCAGTGTGTTTTCTTTTTAGTTAAGTTTGCTTACTGTTACAGCTACAGGAGTAATGTGTGTTTTTGCAGTAATGCTTCACTATTGCTGCATAATTTAAATTTTAATGTACAATGAGTTCACACTGTCTGTACTCATAACTATACTTCCTTCACCACTCTTGTGGTGATGTCATGGGTAGAGGGTGTCGTCAGTGTCATAAGGACAACACCCCCATGTCCCACTTTGGCCCACTTAAAAGGTGGCAAACCTAGACAATCCCTATGTTTGAAAAGGATGAAAATAGACAACAATGGTTCACAATACCTACATGATATTATATACAGAGTGAATGACAAAATGCAATATACACATACATTATAAACAAAATGAGTATCATAGCTGGCTTGATGCTATAAAGGCAATAGATAAATGACATTACATACAGTGACTGAAAAAACACTAGATATATATATATATATATATATATATATATATACACACACACACACATACATAAAGAATGCATCATATACAAAGTGGCATCAGAGTTGGCATGCTTAAAGAATCACAATCAAAATAGAATCAGAGCAAGGGAAGAAGATAGAAAAGGGTAATGAAGAAGCAATGTTACATGACCAGAGTGAGATAGCAGTTGCATTTTCGTATAGTCTTGAAATGTACTTTTATTTGTGAATGAAAAATGGTGTAAGAGGAATGATCTTTATGAAAAGAAGGGAGAAATTTCCACAGTTTGGGACCAAAGAGGTACCAAAGACTGAGAAAGCATGGTATGTGCAGTGAAGCACAGTTTGAGGAGTTTGGAGGACAGAACATGAGTAAAGTAATCATTATAGTTGGTCGAAATGTTCTTACATGGGCGTTTTTGTTTAGTGTTTCATACCATTTTTTTCACTCTTTAATGGAAAAAAGTTTACTGTTGGTTATGCCAAGTCTGTTTTCATTGTGCAACAGTTTTGTTTAACAAATGGCCATTAGTGCATATGCTGTAAAATCTGCAGGCAGTGTTAGTAGCACAACAGGTAACACACTTACCATTGGTGCAGAAGACTGTGTTCTACTCCCACACCTGTGCTATCACTACAGTTCAGATACCCTTGTGACAGAGGTTAAAGCAACCAATAAAACAGTCTTTCATGTGCAGCATTGCAAAGAAGCAGCATCAGCAGGCACAAAAGGAGCCGGAGTCCGTGTTCTCATTTTCACCTGGTTCAGCATTTGGGTTGGATTAGACCTCAGCACCTTATACCACAGTATTGGATCAGAGAGCTCTGGCTCCTCCCCTATCCACAATTCCCTCCTTCTGATTCATCTCATACTGAGTTTGCTGACTATGCTAATTATATAGGCGAAATATTATGGAATGGAAAAAGGATCCAAAAATGTTCCATGCTAAGTTAAGTTCATTTGGAACAAACAGACAGGGTCTTAGTCGAGGTTTGGCTGAACCCCAGTAGATGCAAAATATCAATTGAGAAGGGGGAAGGAGGAAAGGCAGGAGGTATGTTGAACAAATTGAAAATGAGACAGCATGGATATACTGTTATGGTAAGCACATAACTTTCTTATTCAAAGTATATTTTCATTTGATTCAACATTTTGGACAGATTCCCATTGCTGCATAAAACAGCCTGGTAGACTTAAGGAACGACATTCTTGAGAATGGCAGAACCAAAAGGATGCATAAGCTCTAGACTGTACATTCAAGTTTATAATGAAACACAAAAGGGTGAAGTGTTGACCAAGTTGCTGCTGTACAGCTGTCACTGATAGATATTCTTTTTGCAAATGCTGTCAAGGTAGCCATAGGTCTGGTAGAGTGAGCCTTAGGTTTCAAATGCAAGAGTAACCCCCATGTTTTGTAAACAAAGAAAATGCAATCTGCCAGCCACTTAGGCAGTGTGACCTTGATACCTGTTATCCTAGTTTTATTTAGTTAGTCTGATTTCCTGATGTCTTTGGTGTGGTGCAAGAAAAATCTGAGCTGTGTGTGGGCATCTAATGTATAAAGGATGTGTTCACCTTTGGTAGAAAAATTTGGAAAAAAATACGGGCAAGTCAATGTGTTGATTTATATTTGTTTCAGATGCCACCTTTGGAAGAAAAGCAGCCATTTTTAGTGAAACTCTGTCCTTTACAAGAGTGCTTGCAGCTTCAAAACATGTCTAACAGAAGTGATGATGATCAGAAAAATGGTCTTCCAACAAATGAACTTCAAATTCCCTAAGGTCACATACTTGAAAGGTTTTTGATTTAGTAATTTAAACAGCAATTATATCCTTTGGGAGGGCTTAACAACACAGTTCCTTTGAGGAAAGTTTTAGCTATTCTAAGTAAAGCAACAAATGAATCATTATGTCCTTTTGTAATAGAGTAACTGGAATCCCACAAAAAAAGTTCTGAAAGATATTCCAGTATCAATGGAACAGGGGCTGAGAAAGGGTACAAACCTTTTGAGGACACCCAAATAGAAAATCTTCCATTTGCTGTTTCAATCCCACCCTCCACCCCCAGAGTCCTTTTAAGAAAAAGATATTACGTGGACTACTAGAGAGGAAAGCCTAGTATATCTGGCTATTGTTACAATTGGAGAAACCCATGTGCTTAATTTTAGGGTCTGAAGGTTCAGTAGAGGAATCCAGAATGGGTGACTCAATAGATCCAGGATAGGATCCAGCAACCACAGCTGGCACAGTGAACCCAAAGAATACAATACCTGCCGGGGCCAGATTGGAGCAATGAGGATCATCTTGGTCTTGCACCTTGTGGCTTCTGAATCTGAAAGGTAACGGTGAAAAAGCGTATAAGAGACCTGGGGGGCCAAATGTGAACTAACACATCTCTTGGTGACCGTCCATGTGGAGGGATCAAGGTAAAGTAACTGCTGCAATTGTTGTTTAGGTAGGTAGTAGCAAGGTTAGTCCCAGTAGCTGAAGATCTCTGTTGCCACTGTTTGAGAGATCACTCATGAGGTAATAGGATACTCCTGCTCAACCTGTTGACTAGTATATTCAGCATTCAAGGAATGTGCATTGCTACCAGAAAGTGAATGGAATACATTGCCCATTGCCAGCCTTGTTTGGCCTCTTGGCAGAGAGGGTATGAATGCATTCCACTTTGTTTGCTGATGTACCATACCACAGACATGTTTTCTGTCTGGATGAAAATCACACTCTTGGCTATGAAAATCTTGCAACACTAGGAGCTCCAAGACACTGATGTGAAGTTTGGCCAACAATGATAACCTGGCTCATGAACACTCTTCCCTTTAAAATGCCCCCCCCCCCACACCCTAGAAGGGAAGATTCTGTGGTTACCGTGGTCTGGGGACAGGTAGGCAGAATGATCTACCCTCCACTACTGACAGAAAAGATATCCACCAACTTATATGGTTTTTGTATACTTGAGTGAGATGGATTCTGGTATGTAGTTGATGAATGCTCAGTGACCATTTGACACACAGTGTCCATTGTAGTACTCTTATATGGTACCTTGCTAATGGGACTAATGTAATAGTATAAGCCATCAGACTGAACAGATGGAGAATCAATTTTGTCTGTGGTTGATGCATGGTAATACCTGTGCTGGCTGTTCTTGATGTGACATCAGCTGCATTTGATAGCAGTCACATGGCCACATTATGTGTAGATTGCAGGGTAGACATTTGGGCATCCACTATTTCTTGGACATCTGATGGCAAGTTACTCAAATGAGACTTGGACAACTCCTTGATCAAGTCCCTTTGGAAAAGTGTCAAATGTACCAGGTAATTCAATGCTCAAATTGCGAAGGTCACTGAAGCATAAATCCACTTCCCTAATCTGTCCAATGCCATGGACTCTGTGTTAGGGGGATGAACAGTAAAACTTTCATCAGATAGTTCATTCTTTGTGGCTTCTGCTACCACCATGGCATCTACTAGAGGGCCTTTGGACCAATGTTTTCTATCCATCGAGTTTTTTTTTTTTTTTTTTTTTTAGAAATGGGCTGTGCCATGTCAGGTTCCTTCCAACTTTTCTGTGCAATAAAGTTCATTAAGGCATCGGGAGGTGGGACCAACCAGGACACCAATGGGGTAGACCCAAAAAGCTTCAAGGAACACAGACTCATCAGAAGGAGTTTCTGTGGACCCCCCCCCCCCCACACTTCATCAATTCTAGTATGTCCTCAAAGGTGATAATCTCTTCTCTTTCATCTAAGTCCATGTCTTCAGTGACAGAATCACGAGAGGTTCTCAGTTCCCATATCCTCTTTTCTGTTACATGTCTCAGAGGCTCTGACAAAGACATGTCAGAATCAGATTGAAGGCTGAAACATCAAGCTGCCTTGAAGCTGACTGGGTCTGTCTGTTTCTGTCAATTCAAATGAGAAGAATAAGGCAGAGTCTCCATTGGGAGTCAGGATGCATCTGAACTCTGTGCGCACCTGTCTTGGTCATTTCCACAGCCTTAAAAGCTGACTCCTCTGTTACAGTAGAGGAAAAACTTCCTCTGTCAGCTGACTCAAGGAGTTTGCCCAACTCCAATAAAGGTTGATTCTGAGGAGGATCGAGGAACCGAGCTATCTAGCATTGAAACACCATGGAGGAGGAGTGGCTCTGAAAATTTCAGTTGATTCCACCAACAGAAGTCTGACCTAGATGTTGTGGCTCCAGGACTCATCTTGACCCAAAAGCATCAGAATGGAAAGAGTAGGGGAAGAAGTCGAAGCCAAAGTCACCAGGGTATTAAATCTGATGAAGGTGCACAGGAAGTGTTCAGACCTATCAGTGTCAACTCCGAGAAAGGAGTCAATGTTGAAATGAGGTGGGATGGGTTCCATGGACCCATTCCTCTGGGAGATGGTGCCAGGAGGATCCCCAACTGAATCGGTGTCCTCAAGAATTTTCTCATCTTCTGGTCAACGCCCATCTTGGTAAGACTTCTGGTGGACCAACCAAACCTCAGAAATGAAGCTACAGATGCAGGTCTTCAAAGTAGCTTGTACTGAAGTATTGGTGAATGTAATCTGTGGGTGACTGGCCCAGTGGAAAAAGCAGGTTTTGGTGAGGGAGTTTGGATCTGGGTTGCAGATGGATCTGACTACCTCTATAACTTTTAGTTATGTACTCACCATAACTTCAGATGTTTGGGATCCATCTCGCCTACATTCTGACTGATGGGCTCGGAGCCGATCCCTCGGCTCCGACTCGGCACGTTTATGCTATAGAGCGAGGCCTCTAATTGGCTGAGCTATCTTTATCCTAGGATGCACCACCACTAATCCCCCAGATCTTGTTTGTCCGCATTCATGCACACATGCACAACTTGATTATATAACATTGTTAGATGTTTCAAGATGAAACAACAGGATTCGGACCTTCTGATATCCTCTGATCTCCAAGGAAGGGGGAAGGAGGGTGGGTTATTAGGAATGTAGGTGAGATGGATCCCAAACATCTGAAGTTATGGTGAGTACATAACTAAAAGATGTTATGTGATCCTATCTCGCCTACATTCTGACTGATGGGACAGCGTCCCTAGCACCTAAATCCCAGGTGGCTCATTGGAAAACACTCCTGAGCACTGTGGAACCAAATGAAGCTCGTCCTCTAGATGCCACATCTAATTTGTAGTGAGAAATGAAGGTGTGCGGGGAAGACCATGTAGCCGCAGCACAAATGTCACCAATAGCAAGCTTAGAATGAAATGCTACTGAAGGAGCCATAGCCCTTGTAGAATGAGCCTTGACAGAGGTGGAAAGCTCTTTGTTAGAATAAATATAAGCTTGAGTAATACAGTCCCTGATCCATTTGGCAATAGTGACCTTTGTGACCGCGTTGCCCAATTTGTTTTCTGCAAAGGACACAAACAACTGATCTGTCTTCCTTGATTGTTTGGTCCTATCCAAATAAAAACGTAACTGCCTATGGACATCTAGTGTGTGGAAAACAAATTCCGCTTTATTGGAGTATTTTGGGAAAAAAACTGGGAGCTCTAATGACTGTTGCAAGCATAAAGTAGAACAGACTTTAGGAACAAAAGAAGGATTTGGTCTGAGGGAAACCCTATCTGTGTGAAAAACCAAGTACGGGGGTTTCACTGACAAAGCTTGAAGTTCTGAAACCCTTCTGGCTGAAGTAATTGCCACTAGAAAAGCTGTCTTCCATGATAGAAACTTTAGATCACAGGTAGCTGCGGGTTCAAAGGGGGAAGATGTCAAGGCACGTAATACTATATCGAGATCCCATGGAGGTGCAGGATGAGAAACCGGAGGTCTTAATAGAGCAGCACCTTTCAAGAAGGTCTTACACAACCTGTTGCTCATTAAGGGTGGGTCTATGGATTCATGAAAATTAGAAATCGCTGCCAATTGTACTTTGATGGTAGAAACAGAAGAGCCTTGGTTGAAAAGAGAGGTCAGGAACTTGAGTACTTCTGCCATGGGAGTAGAAATGGGGTCCAGGCCCCGGAGTTGAGCCCAGATAGCAAACCTTTTCCATTTGCTAGAATACAGTTTCTTCGTAGCAGACTTGTGGGCTGAAGACAATATGTGCACTACATCTGGGTCTAGTGCATGTCTCCTGACTATGGTCGGAAGAGGAGGAGCCAGGCCGTCAATTTTAATGTGTGTAGGGACTGGTGTAGTAGTCCCGACTGATGAATCAGTAGGTCTGGGACCTGGTCCAGGAACCATGGACCTTCCAGAGCATGTTTCCGAAGATAGGGAAACCAGACTTGACGAGGCCAGTAAGGAGCAATTAAGATCATCTTGCTCCCTAAGAGAGATGCCTTCTGAATTACCCTGGGTAGGAGAGGAACTGGAGGGAAGGCATAAAGCAGGCCGGTGGGCCAAGGATGGACTAACGTCCATAGGGCTCTTCCCGAGCCGGGTTAGGGAGAAAAATCTTTGCACTTGCATTCAGAGGAGTCGCGAAGAGGTCGCAGCACGGAACTCCCCATTCGCTGAAAATCTGTCTTGTAATAGTCATGTTCAGAGACCATTCATGAGGAGAGAGGATGGTTCTGCTCAACCTGTCGGCTATGACATTGGATTTGCCCGGTATGTGAGTAGCCACTAGGAAGTGTTTGGTCGAGACTGCCCATTCCCAGACCCTCATCGCTTCTCTGCAAAGAGGATAGGATCTGGTCCCTCCCTGTTTGTTCAGGTACCAGACAACTGACATGTTGTCTGAGTGAACAGCAATTACACCCTGAGGGAGGTAATAGTGAAGGGCTTGAAGGGACAGGAGTACTGCCCTCATTTCTAGGATGTTGATGTGGAGAGAGGTCTCTTCTGGATGCCATTTGCCCTGGACTGACCTGCCCAGGGAATGCCCCCCCACCCCGTCTGGGAGGCGTCCGTGGTCAAAGTGGCCACCGGAGGAGGAAGAACAAAGGGTCGTCCCTGATCCAAATTGGAGGACACTAGCCACCAGCGAAGGTCCCGTCTGCAAGATTCTGTGATCCATATTAGATGATTGAGAGGGAGTTCCTGAAAGGACCACTGAGTTGAAAGAAGCCACTGGAGGATTCTCATGTGTAACCTTGCCAAGGGAACTAGCAGAACTGTGGCAGACATCGATCCCAATAGCTGCATGACCATTCTGGCTGGGGCTTTGGACCTGGGGAGTAAGGCTCGAACCTGATTTTGTATGATCTGAATTCTGTCTGCAGGTAGATAGACCCGCATCTGGTTTGAATCTATCTCTGCCCCTATGAATCTTATTCTTTGAGATGGCCGTAACACAGACTTTGGCCAATTGAAGGTGATTCAGAGGGAATTGCCCAGTGATGTTGTGGCTTGCAGGCTCCGTAGAAGTAGATGCTTGGAGGTGGCAGTTAGAAGCCAGTCGTCTAGGTACGGAAACACCTGGAATCCTAGACTCCTCAAGTGAGCAGTCACTACTGCCAAGCATTTGGTGAACACCCTGGGGGCTGTGGTGAGACCAAAGGGCAGCGCACGGAACTGAAAATGACTGCCTCCTAGGCTGAAGCGCAAGTGTCTCCTGGACGTTTGATGTATTTTGATATGGTAATATGCATCCTTGAGGTCTATGGAGCACATCCAAACATCTTTCTCCAACAATGGGAGAATGGTTTGTAAAGTGACCATTCGGAACTTGGACTTCTTGACTGAACGGTTTAGGTTGCTTAGGTCCAAAATGGGCCTCAAGTCCCCGGTCTTTTTTGGCACCAAAAAGAATCTTGAGTAAGTCCCTAATCCGATCTGGTCTGCGGGGACCGGTTGGATGGCTCCTTTTTGCAGCAGTTTTGAAATTTCTATGGCTGCGGTATCCCATTGACTGGGTGGCGGGTCTAGGATTCTTTTAGACTGAGGGGGGGGGACAACAGAATGGGATGGAGTAACCTCCGGCGATAATTCGAACCACCCATCGGTCCTGAGTGATCCCTTCCCAGGCCTTTAGGTGCTTCGAAAAACGACCCCCGACTGGCTCCGGAGCAGCACAGTCGGGCAATCCCTCAGGGACTATGAAAAGCTGAAGAGCCACGAAAGGACTCGCGGTCTCCAGTGTTGCGGGGTCTCTGCCGCCTCTGGGACGGCGTCTTCCTGATGAATTTCCCCCTCCTCTGCCTCTGGAGGGGGAACCTTCCTGCTGAGAGGGGTAAGACTTCTGTGATCTCCGGAACCACATCTTCCCTCCTCTTTTAGCCTTGGGATAAGGCCGAAAGGGAGTGGAAAATCGTGCCCCTACGGCAGTCAGAGTCTTACCCTCCTGTTCACAGCGGGTAAGTGTGTCTTTCACCTTGGGCCCAAACAGGGAGGACCCATCAAAGGGGGCGTCGGCGAATGAAGACTTGAAGGCCTCCGCGAAATGACACAGGCGGAGCCAGGCTTGTCTCCGTACAGCAATGCCTATACCCGCCGCTCTACTCGCCCCTTCGGCCACATACGAAATGAGCCACATGGACGAGTTCAAAATGGATGACATTGTAGCCAGCTGAGATCCAACCATCTGGGCCAGCTCCTCAGGCAGGTTACCTAAGAGGGTATCGGATAGCTCCTTAATCAGATCCCTCTGGAATCTCGTAAAGTGTGTCAGGTAGTTCAAAGACCTCAGGGTAAAGGCCGCTAAACTTAGGGTGTGCTTGTCGTACCGATCCATGCTCCTAGACTCCTTATTAGGAGGATGGACGGACGTAGAAGCCTCTGCTACATCCTGCTGTGTAGCAGATGCCACCACCATAGCATCCACAGCCACACCTTTCGTAAGGAACTCTCTATCTGGGGGCGCCGAAAGAAATTTGTTTGGACGAGCGGGCACCGGTTCCACAGAGTCCGGGTGTTCCCACGCCCTTCGACAGATCAAATCCAAGAGCTCGTCGAAGGGCGGAGACACCCAGGAGGTGGAGGGCTGAGCCCTGAAGGCCTTCAGGAACACCGACTCATCAGCAGAGGGAGGTTTGGACTGCCAGCCGCCTCGTTGTTTTAGGGCTTCCAGGATGTCTGCAAAGGAGACATCATCCGAGGACGACTTGGGGGACCCCTCTGCATCATCGAGATCGGAGTCAGATGTCAAAGACTCATCAGGGGAGTCAACGTGCTTCCTCTTGCACGTTTTCTTCCTGGGAGGTTCTTCCGAAGAGGCTTCAGAAGGACCTCCAGGAGGGGGAGAAACCCCAGCGGGGGTAACCTGAGGCCCAGGGGCTCCACTGTCTGCGGACAGGGGAACTGCCAATGACCCAGTCTCCAAATGTAGGGAAGGAGCTGGGGAAACTGTGGAGGTAGCCAATGAAGATTTGGCTAGAGCACTCCTCATAGCCCTGAAGGCGGGACAACCAGATTCCTGGGAAGGTCCCCCCTCCGTGGCCACGACAGTGGACGGTACTCCCGCCGCTGACGCACCAAGAGGGAGACTTGGGACCGAAGGTATCAATCCCGAAGCCTCCCCCCCAGGGCCAAAGGAAGAAGTCCGTGCACTGAACTCCGACCCAGGAGCCGGAGTCGGAGCAAGGGTCGGGCCTGACCCTAACACCTCCACTGGTTCCACCAACACCTGCTCCAACGGTGCCGAAGCTGTTGGAGGAGGAAGTACAGTAAGGGAGTGGACCATCGGCTCTGAAGCCAAATGGGCTGGAGCCGAAACCATCTTTTGGAACACCGGAGACTGGAAGAGTCGAAGGAGCACCCTGTCGATGTCCGAATCAGACATCCTGGAAGATCTCGAGGATACTGATTGGGCCCGAACCGATTTCTCCATCGGCTCCGAAGGGCTCGGGGACCGGCTCCGAAAGGACTCAACAATTATCGGCTCTGAGGAAACCTTCAAAGAAATTTCCCTCGGTGCCGATAAGGACTTCGGCTCCGAGGGGGAAGTGTCTGAGCCGATGACCCTTATCGGCTCCAATATCAGTGGAGCTGATGAGGGTGACCCGCCTCTCGATGCCCCAGACCTCGGCTCCGAAACCAGAGGGGTCGAGGCTGGAGGCATCGAGGCAGACCGTTCTGACCTCGGCTCCGAAGTCCGTGGAGCCGATGGAGAAGTCTGCTTAGTCTTCTTAGCCGTCGGATCCAACTGACTGGTCGGAGCCGGCGCTTTCCTCTTTTTAGAAGGAGAAGGAGAGGAAGACAAAGCCTCCTCAAAGGAAGGCTTAATTAATCCTTTGAGGATTAATTTGTTCTTCCTCTCCTGGAGGACTCTGGAGGAAAACGCATGGCATACACTGCACGATTCCTGTAGATGTTTGGCGCCAAGACAATAGACGCACGAGGAGTGGTCGTCCGTTATGGACATTTTGAACCCACACCTCGTGCACTTTTTAAACCCGGAGGGTTTATGTTCTTTAGACATAATGTAGAAAAAATATACCACAACAGTAGATTAAGCGTTTGTATACACAAAAAACACTAATTCCGAAAAATATTAACTAAAGAACTTCTTCTTTTTTTTTTTTTTTTTTTTTTTTACACAAGAACAGTAAGAAAAGAAAGGAAAAGGGAAACAAGGAGGGTCAAGACCCTCTAACTCAAATGGGTACTTGACCCACACACAACCACTAAAGTAGTTAGTACAGGGGAAGGCCCCTCTAACTTAAACGGAACCTTCTCTGACAGGAAAATTTAAGCAAAACTCAATGAAACAACAAGAAACACACTTGTACACAAAAAATAGCCGTTAAAACAGCTTTTGGGTTGAAATGAGTGAACTACTGACAGGAAAAGAGACTATAAATATAGTACTTAGCCCAGCCAATGTTGAGTCCACGTCCAAGCTCTGTAAGCGGCAAACGAGATCTGGGGGATTAGTGGTGGTGCATCCTGGGATAAAGATAGCTCAGCCAATTAGAAGCCTCGCTCTATAGCATAAGCGTGCCGAGTCGGAGCCGAGGGATCGGCTCCGAGCCCATCAGTCAGAATGTAGGCGAGATAGGATCACATAACATCTTTGGTTGCCTCGATAACTTAGGTGCCAGACTCGAGAGACTAGATGGATCTGGAAACCTTTTTCTAGAGTTCTCGGCCTTTATCTCTTCCTGCCTTTTCTAATCCGCTTATTTTTGTTGGTATTTTCCCATAGGTCTGTCTTTCTTCTTCTCCTTTCTCTTTTCAGTAGAATGGGATATAGATGGTTGTCTGACTTCACAGTTTATCAGATCAGACCCTGTTTGATGAGGAAGCAAACCCTTAAAAATCTATTTTTCTTTCCTGTCTTGGTGGGCTTTGGATCTAATGGCACATTGATACAGCAGCTATCCTGAAAAAGAGGAGTGCCTAAACAACAGATACAAAGGGAATAGGGGTCTTGGGGAGGGATTTTGTGTTCACAGGCTGAATACTTCTAGAACACAGTAGGTTTCTCAGACATCAGAAAAACACACAAAAGATAACAAACCAACAGTTATTCTAATAGTGTTCTCTATATATTCTTTTCTAACTATTTACAGGAAAAAACTATAGGTTAAAAGCAGAAAAAATAGTGTTTATTCTAAGAAAAAATATAAGTCTAAATACCTACAGCTATGACTATATGAAATGTTAAGCAATAATACTACTAGACATTTCTACAAGATTACACTTTTATGCAGGCTATAACATTTTAAAAACTACCTGCACTAACCCTAAAACCTAACCCAATCCAGCTCCTAAACAGCAATACTATAAGAGAAGGAAAGAGCAGAAAAATATTAACAAATGTTTTGCTTTCACTTATTGTGAGCTCTTGGAGGACACATCTTGTTGAACAAGCAACAAATGAAATCTGAGGTATACTGGTCAGGAGGAGGGAATTATGGGTCGGGGAGGAGTCAGAGCTCTATGCTCTAATACTCTCGCTGAGAGATACTCTGGCAATATAAGATGCCAAGGTTGGATCTGGTCAGATCCAACAACCCAAGAACTGAATCAGACAAAAATAGACATCAGATCCACATTTCTTACTTAACACAATCCCTCCAATGACACTCTGGAAATTTACAATGTAACTTCCAATGGGTGGAGCCTAAGCTTTTTGAAAGAATCAGATTATGTCCACACACTGAAAACAAATCATATTATCTCTAAAACCACAGGGATTAATAAAGAAGTGCAAATGGCAAATTCATCAGCACAAACTACTGTTATAGTGACAGTATTCTTAATGTTCTAGATCTTAAGCTGGATTTTATAAATCAGAGTTGTTGTCTTTCGGCTTTTCTCGGTTAGGGGTCGCCACAGAACTCCGGTACGCTAATGATTGGCAGTAGATTTTCATGAACACCGAGGTGCCAGCTCGACGTTCAACCTTTAATGAAGGCTCGCCCATTTACGCATGTCTTTCAAACGCCCACCCAACCGCAGGGAGGAGATGCAGACTCTACACAGAAGGCATCAGAGTAAATAAAGTAAATAAAACCAATATGTTATATTTTGTAAACCACTTACAATATCTCAGCAACCATGCAGGTTACATACGAACCGTCAGCAGCATTTTATTCTTCCAACTGGGAGCTTTCCTATGAAGCTAAGCAGTTTTGTTTGTGCTATTTGATTGTTGAGACATCTACAAAAATATGACATTCATGACAATATAAATATTTTATGAACAACAATTTACATCTCTTTACCTCCATCAGTCATTAGATATCAATACAGCTGGGTTTGCCATTGCATAAGCTTTAAAATAAAATATTTTAGTACTTTGTATCTATCATGGTTTTGGACTTATTATTGCAAATATGAACAAGCAGTATCGGACACCTAGAGATGTTGGTAGGATGTAACTGCAGAAACATCTGGAGGTGTCACTGCACACTTTTGTACAGAACTAGATGAGTGAGTGAAGCAAAAGGGATTTGCTGAATCTGCATTTTCCAAAAGTGATTATCAGCTACCCCACTGCATTCTCTGCAGGGCTTTCTGAAGGTGAGACTGTGTGCAGTACATAACCGAGAATAATGCATCATAAACTTAGGCTGACAATCAGTTAGTCATGCTAAGGAAAACAGCTCCTGTTAAACCTTTTGTAAACAACTGTACATCACTATAAGATATAGGCCATCCTTCACTGAGAAGGCTAGTGATTTGCTGCTTTATATTAGAATTAGTCCCTTTCCTTAATTTTTGTATTAGTGGTATTGTAGATTCCATCTTAAGGAGACACCACTATGAATATAGAATATATGGAAGATCAGAGCACAATAAGATATTTGGACTCCTGAGCTCTAACAAACTGAAGTAGCATTGCTAAAGAATTTTTCCTTGTTGAGGCAAAGAATAAAGAATTAAAATAAGACATATTAGCTTCTAGCATTATTATCATTAAAGCTCTCTTTAGTAATTAGTTATAATGACTTTTTGAAAACGGGAAAACATTCTTAAAAAAGGGCTTGTAGTTTAATTAACAAAAGCCAAAATATCTACTGTAGTGAGACCAGCTGCACTATAACACAAAGGACAAAACATTCTTTTTTTTTTCTCAATTTTTTTTCAAATACATTTGAATTAATTCCATAGTATTTATGCACAACATCTTAACAGATCTTAATGTATACAGTTACTTTATAAGCATGTCCAATCCATTACCAGAGTGTCTGATCAATTATTGTATAGTGTCAATCAATGATAAGACTTTTCCCCAAGGGTTGTTGATAAATGGCTTTGGATAAATTCTTACTTCTTTAATTTTAATTTCCACTAATGTTGTGGTCTTCAGTAGGCTGTAGAAGTCTTCCAAAGTTGGTATTGTATTTGCATTCCATCTTCTTGTTATACACATACTTGAAATTGCAAGTATAGTCCATACTAGATACATGCTTGACCTATTCAAATGAGGACCTACATTCACATTTAATAATACAAGAGTTTTAGTTAAATAAAATGATTAATTAAATAAAGCTTGTAGAACGTTATTAATACTATTCTAAAATGGCTTAATTTTAACACAATCAAAGAAAATGTGGTTCTACTCTGCAATGTGTACTTGCTCACATCTCCAACATATTCCTTTTATGGAAGATCTAATTTTACTGATTCTGTCTGGGGTTAAGAATGCTCTGTGCAAGCATTTCCAATTAAAAACTTTCTAGTATTGTGTAAAGGATGCATATTTTATCGATAAGATATTTCATTAATATCTTCAGTTAACTGTATCGAGTGTCCTTTTGTTATACATTTCCAATATGAGGTTTGGGTGTTGTTTTATAGTTTATCAATATTTTGTGAAATCATGAAATACTGTTTCCCATGTCAAAGTCATTATATATGATTTCATATATGTATTTCATAAATTTAGGTATTTCTTTAAATGATGAATTATTAATTATTCTACTTAAATCTTGCAAATATGACAGAGTACTCTGTCAAGTTAGGCAGTCCTGTTGTGGAATTTTGCATGTTATTTTTTATTACTTGCGTATCTAAAACTTTTAGTTCTTTGATACATTGGAGCCAACAAACAAATCCTTACTGTTCCCAGGAATTAATAATTTCTCTATATATTTTATGCAGAAAGCTCTTTGTGACTATAAATGGTGTTAAAAGATCAAACCAGATTTTTAAATCTATATTTGCATTAATAATTTTCCTAAATGAATCAATGTAATAATTAATCATATGTGTTTTAGTGGGTTTAGTTGTGTTATACTGCATACTAATACATAATATGTGCCATATATGTGCCATGGTAAATTGTTTTTATCTGTTATTTGACTTTTTTTTGTAAATCAAATTCATTTATTGATATTACAGTTAGTAAATTCTTTCTAATTTGTAGAGTAATTTGGACTTATCCAATCTGAGATTGTTTTAGATATTGGTGCTTTTAAATATGTTTCTTTATCAGGAAAGTTTAATCCTCCCTGTTTCCATGGTCTGAGATGATGTATTAAAGTTATTCTGTTTCTTTTCGGAAACCATAACAATTTTATGAGGCATGAATTTATTTCTTTAAGCATATTCTTTTCTGGTAACAGTTGTATTGCCAAGGCTATATATAGGATCTTGGGCAGTAAAACCATTTTTATTAACTTTTAGTTATGTACTTACCATAACTTTAGATGTTTGGGATCCATCTCGCCTACATTCTGTACTGATGGGCTCGGAGCCGATCCCTCGGCTCCGACTCGGCACGCTATGCTATAGAGCGAAGCCTCTTATTGGCTGAGCTATTCTCTATCCCAGGATGCACCACCACTAATCCCCCAGATCTTGTTTGTCCGCATTCATGCACACATACATAACTTGTTTATATAACATTGCCAGATGATTCAAGATGAAACAATAGGATTCGGACCGTCCGATCTCTTCTGATCTCCAAGGAAGGGGGAAGGAGGGTGGGTTATTAATGTGAGATGGATCCCAAACATCTAAAGTTATGGTAAGTACATAACTAAAAGATGTTATGTGATCCTATCTCGCCTACATTCTGTACTGATGGGACAGCGTCCCTAGCACCTAAATCCTGGGTGGCTCACTGGAAAACACTCCTGAGCACTGTAGAACCAAATGAAGCTCGCCCCCAAAATGCCACATCCAATTTGTAGTGGGAAATGAAAGTGTGCGGGGAAGACCACGTAGCCGCAGCACAAATGTCACTAATGGCAAGCTTAGAATGGAATGCTATTGAAGTAGCCATAGCTCTTGTAGAGTGAGCTTTGACAGAGGTCGTAAGCTCTTTATTAGAAGAGGAATAAGCTTGACTAATACAGTCCCTGATCCATTTGGCAATAGTGACCTTTGTGACGGCTTTGCCCAATTTATTATCCGAAAAGGATACAAACAATTGATCTGTTTTCCTTGTTTGTTTGGTCCTATCTAAATAAAAACGCAATTGCCTGTGGACATCTAATGTGTGGAATATGTATTCCGCTTTGTTTGAGTACTTTGGAAAGAAAACTGGAAGTTCTAATGACTGTTGTAGACAAAAACTGGAACAAACTTTAGGGACAAAGGATGGATTTGGCCTGAGAGATGCTCTATCTTTGTGAAAAACCAGGTACGGAGGTTTTACAGACAAAGCTTGAAGCTCTGAAACCCTTCTGGCAGAAGTAATCGCAACCAGAAAGGCAGTTTTCCACGATAGAAATTTCAAATCACATGTTGCTGCCGGTTCGAAGGGGGGGGGGAGTTAAGGCACGTAACACCACATCGAGGTCCCATGAAGGAGCAGGATGAGAAATCGGAGGTCGTAAAAGCGCAGCACCTTTCATGAAGGTCTTACACAATCTGTTGCTCATTAAAGGTGGGTTTATAGATTCTTGAAAATTGGAAATAGCTGCCAATTGAACCTTGATGGTAGAGACTGAAGAACCTTGATTGAATAGGGAAGTTAGAAATTTCAGGACTTCCGATACAGGAATAGTGATGGGATCCAGACCCCGGAGTTGAGCCCAAATAGCAAATCTCTTCCATTTGCTAGTATACAATTTCTTAGTGGCAGACTTGTGGGCCGAAGATAAAATATGTATGACTTCCGGGTCTAATGTATGATTCCTGACTATAGTCGGAAGAGGAGGAGCCAAGCTGTTAATTTCAAGGTGTGGAGGGACTGGTGGAGTAGTCCCGACTGATGAACTAATAGGTCTGGGATCTGATCCAGGAACCATGGACCGTCCAGTGCATATTTCCGAAGATAGGGGAACCATACCTGACGAGGCCAGTAAGGAGCAACTAAGATCATTTTGCTCCCCAAGTGAGACACCTTTTGGATCACTCTGGGAAGGAGGGGACCTGAGGGAAAAGCGTATAGCAAGCCGGTGGGCCAAGGATGGGCTAGTGCGTCCATAGGGCTCTCCCCCAGAGCCGGGGTGAGGGAGAAGAACTTTTTGCACTTCGCATTCAGCGGGGTTGCGAAGAGGTCGCAACAAGGAATTCCCCATTTGCTGAAAATCTGAGTTGCAACCGTATTGTTCAGAGACCACTCGTGTGGAGAGAGGATAGTTCTGCTCAGTCTGTCGGCTATCACATTGGACTTGCCAGGGATATGAGTCGCCACTAGAAATCGTTTGGTCGACACTGCCCATTCCCAAACTCTCATGGCCTCTCTGCAAAGGGGGTAGGATCTGGTCCCTCCCTGCTTGTTCAGGTACCAGACTACTGACATGTTGTCGGAGTGAATGGCAATTACGCCCTGAGGGAGGTAATCGTGAAGGGCTTGTAGGGACAGAAACACCGCCCTCATTTCTAAGATGTTGATATGAAGGAGACTCTCTTCCGAATGCCATTTGTCTTGGACTGACCTGCCCAGGGAATGCCCCCCCACCCCATCTGGGAGGCGTCCGTAGTCAAAGTGGCCACAGGAGGAGGTGGAACAAAGGGTCGTCCCTGATCCAGATTGGAGGGCACCAGCCACCAGCGAAGGTCCCGTTTGCAGGTTTCCGTGATCCATATGAGGTTACAGAGGGAGATCCTGAAAGGACCACTGTGTTGAAAGAAGCCACTGGAGAATTCTCATGTGCAACCTTGCTAGGGGAACTAGAAGAACCGTGGTGGACATAGATCCCAATAGCTGCAGGACCATTCTGGCTGGGGCTTTGGATCTGGGAAGTAAGGCTCGAACTTGAGCCTGTATGGTTTGTATCCTTTCTGTAGGAAGATAGACCCGCATTTGATTTGAGTCTATCTCTACTCCGATGAATCTTATGCGTTGAGATGGCAGCAACACAGACTTTGGCCAATTGAAGGTGATTCCAAGGGAAGTGCCCAATGATATTGTGGCTTGTAGGCTCTGCAATAGTAGATGCTTGGAGGTGGCAGTTAGGAGCCAGTCGTCTAGATACGGAAACACCTGGAATCCTAGACTTCTCAGGTGAGCAGTCACGACTGCCAAACATTTGGTGAATACCCTGGGGGCTGTGGTGAGACCAAAGGGCAGCGCACGGAACTGAAAATGACTGTCTCCTAGGCTGAAGCGCAGATGTCCCCTGGACGCTTGATGTACCATGATATGGTAATAAGCGTTCTTGAGATCTATGGAGCACATCCAAACACCTTTCTCCAGCACTGGGAGAATGGATTGTAGGGTGACCATTCGGAACTTGGACTTTTTGACTGAACGATTTAGAATACTGAGATCCAAAATGGGCCTCAAGTCCCCGGTCTTTTTTGGCACCAAAAAGAATCTTGAGTAAGTCCCTAATCCGATCTGGTCTGCAGGGACCGGTTGGATGACTCCTTTTTGAAGCAGCTTTGAGACTTCTAAGGCTGCAATTTCCCGTTGACTGGGTGGCGGGTCCGGGATTTTCTTGGATGGGGGTGGAGAGTGAGAAAAGGGAATGGCGTAACCTCCGGCGATAATTCGAAGCACCCATTGGTCCTGAGTGATACCTTCCCAGGCTTTTAGGTGCCTCGAAAAATGACCCCTGACTGGCTCCGGAGCTGCACAGTCGGGCAATCCCTCAGGGATTGTGAAAGGCTGAAGAGCCACGAAAGGACTCGCGGTCTCCAGTGTTGCGGGGGCTTCTGCCACCTCTGGGACGGCGTCTTCCAGAAGAATTTCCCCCTCCTCTGCCTCTAGAAGGGGAATCGTCCTGCTGTGAGGGATAAGACTTCTGAGATCTACGGAACCACATTTTCCCTCCTCTTTTAGCCTTGGGGTAAGGCCGAAAGGGAGTGGAAAATCGTGCCCCTACGGCAGTCACAGTCTTACCTTCTTGCTCGCAGCGGGTCAATGTGTCCTTTACCTTGGGTCCAAACAAAGAGGACCCATCAAAGGGGGCGTCGGCAAAGGAAGACTTGAAGGCTTCCGCAAAATGACACAGGCGGAGCCAGGCTTGCCTCCGTAGAGCAATACCTGTACCCGCCGCTCTACTCGCCCCCTAGGCCGCATAAGAAATGAGCCTCATGGACGAGTTTGATATGGATGACAGCGTAGCCAACTGAGAGCCAACCGTCTGGGCCAGCTGCTCAGGTAGGTTACCCAAGAGGGTATCTGAAAGCTCCTTGATCAGATCCCGCTGAAACCTGGTAAAGTGCGTTAAATAGTTCAGGGATCTTAAGGTAAAGGCCGCTGAACTGAGGGTGCACTTACCATACCAATCCATGCTCCTAGACTCCTTATTAGGAGGATGGATGGACATCGAAGCCTCTGCTACATCTTGTTGGGTAGCAGATGCCACCACCAAGGCATCTACAGCCACACCTTTCGTCAAAAACTCCTTTTCTGGGGGTGCTGACAGGAACTTATTTGGGCGAGCAGGCACCGGTTCCACAGAGTCTGGGTGTTCCCACGCCCTTCGGCAGATCAAATCTAGGAGCTCGTCGAAGGGCGGAGACACCCAGGAGGCGGAGGGCTGAGCCCCGAAGGCCTTAAGAAACACAGACTCGTCAGCAGAAGGGGGTTTGGAATGCCAGCCGCCTCATTGTTTGAGGGCTTCCAGGATGTCTGCAAAGGAGACATCATCTGAGGATGACTTAGGGGACCCCTCTGCATCATCAAGATCAGTGTCTGACGTGAGAGACTCATCGGGGGAGTCAACGTGCTTCCTCTTGCACGATCTTTTCCTTGGGGGTTCCTCCGAAGAAGCTTCAGAGGGACCTCCAGGAGGGGGGGAACCCCCAGTGGGGGTGACCTCAGGCCCCGGGGCTCCACTGTCTAAGGACAGGGGGACTGCCAAAGACCCAGTCTCCGTATGCAGGGAAGGTGCTGGAGAGACCGTGGAGGTAGCCAAAGAAGATTTGGCTAACGCACTCCTCATGGCCCTGAAGGCCGGACCACCAGAATCCTGGGAAGGTCCAACCCCCGTGGCCACAACAGTAGATGGTACCCCCGCAGCCGACGCACAAAGAGGAAGGCTTGGGACCGAAAACATCAGTCCCGAAGCGTCCCCCCCAGGGCCGACAGAGGAAGTCCGCGTACCGAACTTCGACTCGAGAGCCGGGGTTGGAGTAAGGGTCGGGGCCGACCCGAAAACCTCCATCGGCTCCACCAGCACCGGCTCCAACGGTGCCGAGGCTGTTGGAGGAGGAACCATAACTACAGGGTGGACCATCGGCTCTGAAGCCGAATGGGCTGGAGCCAAAACTAACTTTTGGAACACAGGAGACTGGAAAAGTCTTAGGAGCACCCTGTTGATGTCCGAATCAGACATCTTGGAGGATCTAGATGAAACCGATCGGGTCCGAACCGACTTCTCCATCGGCTCCAAAGGACTGGGGGACCGGCTCCGAATGGACTCGACCAATATCGGTTCCGAGGGAGATCCCAAAACAATTTCCCTCGGTGCCAAGGAGGGCTTCGGTGCCGAAGGGGAAGAGTTTGAGCCGGCAACCCTCATCGGCTCCAAAATCAGTGGAGCCGATGAAGGTGACCCGCCTCTCGACGCCCCAGTCCTCGGCTCCGAAACCAGAGGAGTCGAGACTGGAGGCATCGAGGCAGACCGTTCCGCCCTCGGCTCCGAAGACTGTGAAGCCGATGGAGAAGCCTGCCTAGGTTTCTTAGCAGTCGGTTCCGACGGGCTGGTCGGAGCCGACGCTTTCTTCTTCTTGGTAGGAGAGGAAGAGGAAGATAAGGCCTCCTCGAAGGAGGGTTTAATCAGCCCTTTCAATATTAATTTATTCTTCCTCTCTTGGAGGACTCTAGATGAAAAGGCATGACACACGCTACAGGACTCCTGTAGGTGCTTGGCGCCTAAACAATATACGCACGAGGAGTGGTCATCGGTTATAGACATCTTATAACCGCACCTCGTGCACTTTTTGAACCCTGAGGGTCTATGTTCTTTTGACATAATGCCTATCAATAAATTCTAAAACAGGTGAAAGTAGCACTATCTAGACAGAACAAAGGTTTTACCAAATACAAAAATTTTAACTAACTTTTTTTTTTTTTTTTTTTTTCTAACGACACAATACAATATCAGAAAAAAACACTGAAGACCCTCTAACTTAAACAGGTACTTGACCTCCTTGAAAAAATAATAGACACTAGCTGAAGAATAGGGGAAGGCCCCTCTAACTTAAACGGGAAACCTTTCCCTTAAACAAACACAATTTTTCACAACAAAATGCACCAAAACTCACTCGTACGACAACAATAGCTGTTAAAACAGCTTTTTGGGTAAGAATAAGAAATTTCCTGACAGGAAACTTTAGAAAAAAACAGTACTTAGCTCAGCCAAGTTTGAGACCACATCCTAGCTTGTAAGCGGCAAACGAGATCTGGGGGATTAGTGGTGGTGCATCCTGGGATAGAGAATAGCTCAGCCAATAAGAGGCTTCGCTCTATAGCATAGCGTGCTGAGTCGGAGCCGAGGGATCGGCTCAGAGCCCATCAGTACAGAATGTAGGTGAGATAGGATCACATAACATCTGCAGTCTATCTTCAAATGTTAATATTATTTTGTTCCATTTTTCCACAGAGATTTTTTAATAATGTTGATGATATTATTGTAGTTTTTTTTTAGACTAATTCATTATTATGCTTGCATAACTCAATTCCTGGATATTTTAAAGTAGATTCTCAGGTTCATAGGTAGGTACTAGGCAATCTGCCTGAAGGCATTTATAAGCCTAGCCAGAATGTGTTGGCTTCTGCCACCCCCTTAGATTAGTTCCCTGTGCCTCTGTCCAGCAGAGCCACTGAAGTGATCCCCGAGGTAAACTTTCTGTTTCCCATCCACTCGTCAAGGTTTCTCTTGAAGAGTGTTCACGAGGAGCTCTGCCTAATGTAGATTGGAATCTTATTCCAAAGCATGGGAAGTCACTGTGACAAGAATCTATCCTTCCAGCACATCCTATTTATTGTTGTGGTGAGATTTAGATCCCTAGAGCATGTGGATAAGCTTTTCTTTAGGTGGAGCATGTCCATCAGTTCTGGGTTGGACATGGCCTTGTATGTCAGGCAGAGATCACCTCCGAGTAGGTGGTATGCAACCGAGTACAGCTGGAGTTTCTTCAGTTGACCTGCATAGGGCATCTGTTTGAGGCCAGTGATCCTCTTGGTGAGGTACTTCTGTGGTCTTTCCAGCTGTTGCAGGTGTCTTGTAAGATACATCCCAAATGGGGCATTGTACTCTATGATGGGTTTGAGGAGCGATGAGTAGAGGGGCACAATGACCTCTTTTGATCTGGATGCGAACCCTTTTGGGATAAGGTGGGCCTTGTAGAAGGATTTTTCTAACCACTTTGGCAATGTGATTATCAAAGGAGAGTTTACTATCTACTTGGGTCCCCAGTTCCCTTATTACGTCTTCTGTATTTAGGAGACTGCCACCTATGTGGTAGTTTGTGGGTACTTTGTTTTTCCAAAGGGGATGACTATGCACTTTTTGGCATTTAGCTTGAGGCCATGATTTTGACAACAGGTATCTGTCTCAGTGAGACCCTTTGGAGGATGTCTGTGTCAGCCGGAGAGTCAATTATAGCTCCTAGTTTGCAGTCGTCTGCGAACTTGGTCAGCCATAGTCCTCCTGTGCTTGCCTGTACCTCTGAGAAGTATATGCCGAACAGGAGGGGTCCTAGGACTGAGCCCTGGGGAACATCACTTGTAACCAGTTTAGAGTCAGACCTTGCTCCCACAACTCTTACCATGTGGGTTCTGTCCATGAGCCAGTTGGCAATCCATCTTGTGATGTAGGGGTTTATGTTCAGGCTGGTGAGCTTGTCTATAATACCAGAATGGGGAATGGTGTCAAAGGCCTTTGCGAAGTCTAGGCAGGCTGTGTGTACCACCTTTCCCCTCATCTATAGCCTTGGTAACTGTCTCAAAGAAGTCCACCAGGTTTAGGAGGCATGATATGCCCTTAACAAAGCCCAACTGGGTAGGGTCCAGTGTTTGGAGGTTCCCAATGTCTCTGTTAATGAGTTCCATGATGACGCACTCCATAGCCTTGCAGAACAAGCTAGTCAGACTTATAGGGCGATAGTTCCTGGGGTCTGTTCTGCCTCCACCTTTGTGGAGCAGAATAACCGTTGCTGTGCACCACTCTATGGGTACGTAACCTGTGGAGAGGCTGAGTTTGAACAGTGTGTTTAGGTGAGGGGTTAGTTCATCTTTGAGCTCATGTAGGACACAGCCTGGGACACCGTCCAGTCCCATTGATGCTGTATTTTTGGCTTTGGAGAGGGCTGTTTTAACATGAGTGTCTGTGATTTCAGGAGCTCTACATTCTTCTGGTATGGTTATAGGCCCTTTTGGGGGTGAAGTTTGTGCTAAACCTGTCTGCCAGGATTTTGGCAATATCAGTTGGTTCAGCGTATTTTGTACCATTCTACACTAACTCCGAGCAGATCTGAGCATAGCCACTTAGATTCTTGACATAGCTAAATAATGCCTTGTGGTTATCTTTGGAGTCCTTGGCAACTGTTCTTTTGAAACTCGCCTTGGATGATTTTATAAGGGATCGTAGTTTCTTGCTGATACTGATCAGGGATGTCTTCCCTTATTGGGATTTTACTCTTTTCTGTACTAGTTTCCTCCATCATATAGCTTGTTTATGGCAGGAGTCCACCAGACTGTTTTCCTTTTCTTGGAGGAGTGAATCTTGGCTTTGCTTGGGATAGCACGATCCATGCATTCTTCTAGGTGCCCATAGAATGCATTAGTAAAGAATTTTTCAGCTTGATCAATGTTATCCTTTAGCATGGGGGCTTTGAAACTTTCCACCTCAGCTTTATGTAATGTGAAGTTTGCTTTTGAAAAGCTTTTCATGGTGGTTTCCTTGTCCGGTGTTGGGGGCGGGATGTGGATACCCAAAGTGATTTGTTTATGGTCAGATCTAACTAGCGAGGGGTTGAACTCTGGTGTGGAGCACCGGTCGCCCATGTTGGTGATGACCATGTCCAATATGTTGTCACCTCTGGTGGGAGTGTTGACCAGTTGATCCAGGGCATTTGAGTTTATAAATTCTAGGAAATGTTGGGCAAGGCAGTTAGTACCTGAGTAGTTCTCCCAATTAATGTTTGGGTAATTGAAATCACCCAATATTAGGGTGTTTGGTAGGACCTTTATATTTCCCAGTGTTTCCAAAAATGCAGAATGGGGGTCCTGGGACATGGTGGGTGATCTGTAGCAAGCTACAATTTGAATTGCAGTTTTTCCCATTGTTAGTTGCACATGGATGATCTCTGAAGCATCGTGCTGTGCCACTAACCTGGAGGTGTGGGTATCTTTGATGAATATGGATATGCCCCCGCCTTTTGTATTTCGGTCCGGGTTCTGTGGCCGAAATGTATGGTATGAGTTGTAGCCTGGTAGTGCTGGTGTGTTCTCTGGAGCTTTAAACCAGTTTTCTGTTATTACACATATATCGATTTTCTCCATACTGAGGAGTGCCTCGAGTGCATGCATTTTGAGGTTTAGATTTCTGGCACTGAGTAGCATTACCCTCAGTTTTTTGTTACTTGTGCTATTTATGGTGGTGGGTTTGTCTTTTGAGCCTTGCATAAAAAAGGCACTATGGGGGTGGCCAGTATTCGAAAGCCTAAGGGTGACAGGTGCAAGCCATCTCTAGCAAAGTAGCGTGGCTTGTCGAGCATGTCATCCCAGGTGGACAGACACTGGATCCCCTTTGAATGACACCAGAAACTTAGCCAATTGTTGAAACTGATAATTTTTTTCTTTATACTGTGGTATCATTCTTGGTGAGGGCAGGTTGCTACTCAGGGTCATACCTGCCTGGGCTACAAGATCAGAGAGCTCTTCCATGTCTCTTTTCATGTAGTCCAGGGAGGTATGGCTCAGGTCTTTCACATCAACATGGACAATGACAGAGTCATATTTGTACTTGTTCTAGAGTGACCTGAGTGCTTGTGTTATGTGGCGGATCCTGGCACCCAACAGGCAGCTAACAGTAACCTTCTCCTTATTCAGCCTAGTGAGTGGGGCGTCAGTGTGCCTATTACTAGTATGTTGGGTATGTTATTTTGCCTTAAGGGCTGTGGTTGCATGGCACACTGGTTTTGTAAAGTATGTGTTTCATGATTTGTGTTGGGGGGGTGGAGGTTGTTTGGATGTCTGCTTTGGAGTCTCTGTTGCTTTTGCAGATTTTTATTTAGAGCCTCCGAGTATGTTTTCATGTACTTATGTGCGTTTTTTTGCTGGTGCTGGTTTAATGGGTCTATGTGAGACTGGTGGTGTGATGCAAGTATTTCCCTTCTCCTCTTGACTGTCTGATCCAGCCTTGGGTTGAGAGAGCTTACCCTCCAGTTTGGCTGTATAATTGCATCTCTCACATGTATTAGTGTTTGGTGGTAGGAGGAGAGGGTTGTCTGTGTAACATGAGGCAGTTGTAACATTGCCTCAAAATGCCCAGATTCACCAGTTGGACTGGAGAGTATGCCTGAAACTGCTCTTTGGACATGCCTGGATAGGTACAGTGAACTGTTTTACTGAATGGCTGGTAAGACTGAATAATGAGCCTTGTCCTTCTGAACAGTATAGGAGGGTCTAGTGCTAGGGTTTATAAGTGCTTGCTATGAGTTTTGAGCAAGTGCTGGGCTGAGAAATGAATGGCTTGAGTGCTTAAGTTGAAAGTTTGTCTAGTTCCAAGGGAAAAATTGAAGAGGAGACTTTGTGGAGCCGCGAATAGTTATACCCTAGCTAACTGGCGCTGCCTGGTGTGCAAAACCGGGCAAATGCGGTATTTATAGCAGGGAAATGAAAGAGATAGAAATTAACCCAAAATGGCCAATAAACTACTAATTTCTGGGTTGAAACCACTCCTCCAGGGACAGACAGATAGGCTGCTCAAAGCTCCCCTCTCTCACAGGTGAACAGAGACACTTCCTTCTATCCAAGTAAGGTTTGGGCAAACACAGCCCTGAATTCAGCACTTAACCTGAAAACTGGACTATACTAGCTTAGAAAGGCAGGAAACAAGCATATATATTTTTTTCAGAAAATAAAGCAGTTACAATCAAAAACCTCTTAAATGCACAGAAAAGGATACTTGTTATACATCTCAGATCAGAGTTGTAGTCAATGCCCCTAGTAATAAAGTAGGAAGAAACACAAATACAGTAAAAGCAGATGAATAGAATGCACATTTATATATATATATATATATATATATATATATATATATATATATATATATAAAACAACAGAAAACGAACAACTGATTTAAACAAGTTACCCAATTAACCAGGAAAAAAGCTCAAAACTAAGCCCTGCTCCAGCAGCCTTCAATCAGACAAGTTCTAACTGCACACTCCTGCTGCTAGGGTGCAGGGGAATCTTCTCCAAAAAAAAAAGATGGCCTGGGCAGTGCTCAAATTATACAAACAAAGCTAGATTCAGCAGGCCTGAATCTGGTCTATGCTGCAGCAACAAGGCGCACCAATTTCAGAAAGAAACAGTTCAAATAAGCAGGCACAATAAGCCTGTGACCAGAAATTTCCAGCTCAGAAGGGCAGAATCCAGCTTCCCACAATAGTGCAGACCACACCTTCTTAATGTAAAAAAATTGGCCCAAAGCCCAAGTGCTTAAACCAGAACTAATGCACTTTAGAACAGACACTAAGCCAATCAGCAACTCCCATCTCAGAAAGATGTAAGCTTCCTGTCCTGCCACAACAGTGCAGACCACAAACCTTCCTAATGTGAAACAACTGGTCTAAAGCCCAAGTGCATAATCCAAAGTCTTAGAATAATCTGGACTAACAAGCAGTAATAAATGCAGCAGAATAAATGCGATTAAGTACTTTTAAGAACAGGCAGCAAGAGTAAAATAAGTAATAAAGTAGGAAGAAACACCCAGTAAGCAGATGAATATAGTGCAAAAAAAAATTTTTTTCCCTCTCTCCGTATTATGTAGAATGAGCTAAAGGCACTAGACTGGGAGGAGTGTTGCAGATCAAATATACAGTAGGAGCAGGCAATTGTAAAGCCACCAAGTATAAAAAGAAAACACCAATATGGAGGGCAGGGTGGGGGGAAAATCAACTCAGAAAAATAACACTTTCAACACAGAACAGAAGCCAGCAAATATTATAGATCAAAATCAATCAAGCAAAAGCAATTAGGATACTGTAGAACTTTGGAAAAAAGTGTCAAAAAATATACTTATCAATTTATATTTTGAGTTGTTTCAGTAGCACTCTCAGTCAGAACTCAATTAGATTCAAGCAATGAATGCAGAGGTAACAAACAGGGAATCTTAATTATACTAGCAAGCCTTGAGACAATCAGATAAAACACACAAGTTGTTTGGTCAGTATTTAACAGAGCAGGATTAAGGGTGGGGGAAAAATAACACTTTCCACTCAGAAAAATAACACTTTCAACACAGATCAGAAGCCAGCAAATATTATAGATCTAAATCAATCAAGCAAAAGCAATTAGGATACTGTGGAACTTTGGAATGACGTGCCAAATTACTCAATTAGATTCAGGCAATTCTTCTCATTTCCTACGATATGGTCCCCCTTAGTCTGCAGTTCTTTTTATTTAGAAATAAAAAATTTGATTTATTGAAATGGAGTCCTAAAATCATGTGAAATTTGTCAATTAATATATCTAATACTTCTAATGTCTCGTTTGTATTAGATAATGTTAGTAATATGTCATCAGCAAATAGCATTACTTTAGAATTGTATTGTTCATAAACATCTAGTCCTTTGATTTTTATATTGTTACAAATTGAATCTGCCACTATTTCAATAGCCAGAGCAAACAGAATCAGTGACACGGGACATCCTTGTTTAGTGCCTTTTGTTATATGTATAGATTCAGAGGTAAAAGGACCTAACATGACATACGCTAAATTATCTGTATATATATTCTTTAGGAGAGGAACAAAGGATGCAGGAAATTCAAACAGCATTAGGATTTTGAATAAATAGTCCCAATTTAGGGAATCAAAGGCTTTCTCTGTATCTAAGCCAATTATGAGTGTTTCTTTAATTTCTTTAACATATTCTACAAGAGAAATTATCCTTTTAATATTGTCATGTGTGTGTCTATGATATATAAATCCAGTTTGATCATTATTGTTTTGGATAGTGGTGTTTTCATTATGTTCGTTAATATTGTCATAAATATCTTATAGTCATTTAATAATGATATAGGTCTTTATGAGGTACAGAGGTTTGGGGATGTGTTTTCCTTTATGATTGGTGTGATTAAGGAATATCTCCATGAGGGTGGTATTAAAGCTTGTGACTGAATTTCTAACAGAGTTTTATGGAAGAGGGATAGTATCTTAGAAGGAAAAAGTTTATATATTTCCATAATTATGCCATCTATACCTGGAGCTTTATTATTTTTACCCTCTTTTATTATATCTGTAATTTCTTTGTAGGATATGGGTGCTTCCAGATCTAGTTTTAATTTTTCTGGTATTTTTTTTTTTGTTATATTAGAACATTTTTCATCTAGATTTAATTGATCAATACATATATTATCTTTTTGGAAATGTTCCATATAGTGATTTCTATAGGCATCAAGAATGCCACCTATATCAGAGACATTTTTCCCTTTCTTTTCATGGAAGATACTTTTAATGTTATTAGCTTTTGATTGTATTTTTATTCTTGTGGATAAATTATACAGATATATTTGGGAGAAGTGGCCAAGGTATTAATGTTTAGTTTTTCTAAAACTAAACCATTTTTATGTGCTAGAATTTCCTTGTATTTATTGTTTAATACTTCAACTTTCTTTTTCATCTCCAAATGATTTTGATTTTTTTCAGCTTTTTATTGTAGATCTAATAATTCAGAATCCCATTCTCTGATTTTTAATACCAAGTTAGGGTTTTACCATATATGTAAGCTTTTAATGAGTCCCATATCATTATTTTATTTACCTCTGTGGTGTAATTAATATCTAAGAAGAACTGTAATTCAGATAATAACCAGGGTTTGAACTCTTTAATTTTATATATGCTGGAATTATGGAGTTAAAGATTAATGGTTTTACCTATTTTGAAGTTTTAGTAACAATGAACTGTGGTCTGAAAAGGGGCAGGGAGTGATTGAGAAATTAATGATTTTAGAGTGCAAGTCATGGGCAGCAAATATTTTATCTATTTTAGTTTGGGTACCAAATCTGTGATCTTGATGGGAAAACAACAAAGATTTATCTTCTTTAAATTTGAAAGTATCTACAAGATGAAATGATTCTACCCACTTGTTTAAAGCGTTTGATACAGCAGATGTACGCAGCAGTCTTTTATTTGTAGTTTCAGAAATATCAAATATACAGTTAAAATCTCCTCTTAATATTAAGTTGCCTTTATAATTATTGAAAATGAAATCCAAGTGTTTTTTTTAACAGTTTCTGTTCCAATGCCTGGGAACCAGTCTAGATTGGCTAGGGTCCATATTCTGCTATTATATTTAACTATTACTAATGCAATACGACCTTCTTTATCTTCATACTTAGAAATGATTTCTGGGTTAATCACATTTGTTTTCCATTAAAATTGCTACCCCTTTTGTCTTATAAGTGGATTGCTCCAATATCATATATTCCTTAGGAGTCCATTTGTGATTGTCATTTGTTATGAAATGAGTTTCTTAAAGGAAGGCAATTTGGGCTTTGTTCAGTTTAAAATATTTCAGTAGATTTGATCTCTTGCTAAGATTATTTAAGCCATTGGTATTTAAAGATAATAAATTTAAATCCATCTTAGGTTATTTTAAACTATGTATTTTTTGTTTTATTTTGACTACTAAACATTTTCCTCTGATAACTATAACATATATGTTTGAGCTTTTAAAGGAAATTATCAGTTTTATACTGTTTACCAATAAAGTAATGTTTTGGTCAGGCATACTAAAATGTTTTTGTGAAAATAAATTTACATTAATAAATGTTAACAAAACTAAGATCCGCAATAGCCATGGAATGAAAATCATTCCTAATCTGATGGAATAACCTAAGTCCATCAGATCATCACTCATACCTTGACAATCCAGAACATCTGAGTTCCATAAACTGAATTATCATATGAGAATATTTGTAATAGGAATAAGCAATATTTATATTATTTTGAACAGATCTAGTACTATTGTAGATTAGACAGAATTCTAATACAATATAAATGTCTACTTATTGTATAAGCAATCAATATTTACATGAAAGATAGATGACAAAATTAAATCATAGTAAAGTAGGATGTTTGTTTGTGTCTTTCGGCTTTTCCCAGTTAGGGGTCGCCACAGCGGAACTCCGGTCCGCTAATGATTGGCAGTAGAGTTTTACATGCTGGCTTGCCGGGCCTAACGCACAACCTTTAACGAAGGAACGCCACTTCACGCATGTTGCCACACAGAAGACGCTCTAACTGAGAATCGAATAGGCAACATGTAACTGTGAGGCGACAATGCTACCGCAGCACCACCAAGTAGGATGCATCATATATAAAACTTGAGTAAAGGATTATAGCACACAGTTATTTAACATATTCACCCTTTTTGGTCTTTCAAAACTTATTACTTAATATAAATAGATGGTAACAATATTTATACCTAATGCTTATAATACAATGTGTTTTACTGGATATATCAGAAGTTATATTTCATTGTTTGCAAGCATTTAAGTAATCACTTTATTTGATAACTTACTTAAAGCATCAAGTTTGTTTTATGTGAACATTGATGAAAGTTAGTGCATTATGTGAACATTGATGAAAGTTAGTGCATTTTTTATCACTGCATCCCTCTTCTCCCCATTTCCTACACATAAGGATTCTCATATAGGTTCATAGGTAGGTAACTAGGCTATCTGCCCAAAGGCATTTATAAGCCTAGCCAGTGTGTGTCGACTTTCACTGCCCCATTGATTAATTAACTGATCCTCTGTCAAGCAGAGCCAATGAAGTGATCCCAGGTGTGCATTTTCTGTTACCCATCCACTCGTCAAGGTTTCTCTTGAAGAGCGTTAGTGAGGGGCTCTGCCTAATGTAGTTTGGAATTTTGTTCCAAAGCATGGGGAGTCTCTGTGACAGGAATCTATCCCTCCAGCATGTTCTATTTATTAAAAGAAACGGCTGCAGATTGCTGGAAAAACTTGAATCAGGAACCGGCAATAGCGTAAAAAACAAGTTTAATTTCCGCTTTCGTCACAACTTCTTCAGAAAACACATGATGCATTGAGCTGATCAGTATAAATAGTCGAATAAAAAACAATTACTCAATTACATATGCATATGATTCCACTTAAAAATATATATATGTATATATATGTTATATATTAAAACATGCCTTTAAATCAAGTTCAAAATTGTTTTTGTTTTTATTAACATGTAACTTACGGTGTTTTAAGAAGCACTTAAAATTAATGCTCTCATTTAAACCAGGAAACACATCAGATTTCAACTTAATTTGCCATAAACATTCCCTCTGTTCTATGTAATTCTTATAATCCCCCGCCCTACCATCTAATTTACACTTTTCTAAAACAGAAAATAAAAATTTTTTGTAACTGGGGCATGAGATGGAATGTTTGTATAACGCATTGTTGAAATCTTTCGCTTTAATGGCATATAAATGTTCCTTGATTCTAGTGGCTAAAGACCTCGTGGTCATACCCACATAAAAAGCTGAACATGAGGAACATAAACTAACATAGACCACTCCTTCAGTGTTACAATCTATGTAATCACTAACCTCTAAAATCCTATTAGAGCTAACAACATTGATAAAGGGACCCTCAAAAATGTACCTACACACTTGACAATGTTGGCATCGGTACATGCCTTTCTTACTTGTAAAATGTGTGAGGGGATACTTGTGATTACATTCCAAAATATTTTTGAGAGTGTTCCATTTGCGAAAAACAAAATTTGGTTCGGGCCCTGAAGTACGTAAAATGTCCTTGTTGCCTTGTATAACTTTCCAATTGTTTTGTAAAATGTTTTTAATATGACCATAATCACTACTTATGTCAAAAGAACACACTACATTATTAAGGCTTTTGTTAGAATCATTATTTTTATAAATGCCTTGATGGTCATATAATATAGCAGGGAAACTAATTGACCTTTTGTGATATATATCTTCCCCAGTATTAAATAAAAATGTCTGGTCGTACCCCCTTTGTAAAAATAAGGTAACTATGAAATGAAATTCAGAAATCAAGATTTCATCCTTAGAGGTCATCCTACAGGCTCGAATAAATTGACCTCTAGGAATGTTTTTCTTCATATAAGTAGGGTGGCCACTATTAAAATGTAAATAGCCGTTGGTAAAGGTCCGTTTTCTATAAATTTTACTGTGAAAAGATTTTTCTTTTTGGTCCCACCATATGTGTGTATCTAAAAAATTGACTGCTAACCCAGCATCACCTAATGTGAATTTAATAAAACTAGAAAAAGAATTAACTTTGTTAACAAATAAATTAACCTTGTCAATGTTACCTTCTATAATGAAAATCAAATCATCTATAAATCTACCAAAAAACAAAATGTTAAATTCATTTTTTAACAATGCAAGAAATTCCAATTCCCACCATGCCATGACCATATTTGCAAAAGCCGGGGCTCCCGGAGACCCCATGGCAACACCACACTTTTGTTTATAGTAAGTGTTCCCAAACTTAAAAAAATTGTTCTCTAGAATAATGTCCAAAAATCTACAAATAACAGAAATACCAGAATTGTTAAATAGTTTGTTCTTAACCAAATAACTTCGGACATCTTCTACTCCTTGGTCATGTGGTATACATGAATACAAAGCAATAACATCAATAGTAAATATGATATGTTTTTCTGCATCAAACTGAATATTATTTGAAAAGATTCTTATCTTGTCTAGAAAATGCCATGAGTCCTTAATATAGGACTCGTTGTTACAAATCAAAGGACCTAAAATGGCATCAATAATCAGAGAAATACCTTCGGTGACCGAGTGTGGTGAAGAAACAATAGGACGTAATGGAGGGTTAAGAATATTTTTATGAGTTTTAGGAACTCCAAATATAACACCTATTTTGAACTTGATTTAAAGGCATGTTTTAATATATAACATATATATACATATATATATTTTTAAGTGGAATCATATGCATATGTAATTGATTAATTGTTTTTTATTCGACTATTTATACTGATCAGCTCAATGCATCATGTGTTTTCTGAAGAAGTTGTGACGAAAGCGGAAATTAAACTTGTTTTTTACGCTATTGCCGGTTCCTGATTCAAGTTTTTCCAGCAATCTGCAGCCGTTTCTTTTGGTTTATTTGTTCTAATTTGGGTGTTTGTTGGATGTTCTATTTATTGTTGTGGCAAGGTTTAGCTCACTAGAGCGCGTGGTTCGCAGTGACTTGGATTTCTTTAGGTGGAGCACATCCATCAATTCTGAGTTGGACATGGCTTTGTAAGTGAGTAAGCGATATGCCACTGAGTACAGCCAGAGTTTTTTCAGTCGGGCTGCATAGGACATATGTTTGAGGCCAGTAATCCTCTTGGTGAGGTACTTTTGTGGCATTTCCAGCTGTTGGAAGTGTCTTGTGAGGTACATCCCAAATGGGGCATTGTACTCTATGATAGGTCTAATGAGTGATGAGTAGAGGGGCACTATAACCTCTTTATTTCTAGATGCAAACTCTTTAGTAATTAGATGAGCCACATAGAAGGATTTCCTAACTACTTTGGCAATATGATTGTCAAAGGAGAGATTACTATCTACCTGGGTCCTCAGATCTCTTATTACCTCTTTTGTATTAAGGGGCTGCCACCTATGTGGCAATTTGTGAGTGTTTTGTTTTTCCCAAATGGGATGACTATGCATTTTTTGGCATTTAGCTTGAGGCCATGACTTTTGACACCAGGTGTCCATCTCAGTAAGGCCCTTTTGAAGGATGTCCATGTCAGCCAGAGAGTTAATTATGGCTCCCAGTTTGCAGTCATCAGTGAACTTGGTTAGCCATAGTCCTCCTGTGTTTTCCTGTACTTCTGAGAAGTATATGCCGAACAGTAGGGATCCCAGGACTAAGCCTTGCGGGACACCACTTGTGACTGGTTTAGAGTCGGACCTGGAGCCCGCTATTCTTACTGTGTGAGTTCTGTCTGTAAGCCAGTTGGCAACCCATCTCGTGACATAGGAGTTTATGTTCAGGCTGGTGAGTTTTTCTGTAAAACACGAGTGGGGAATGGTGTCGAAAGCCTTGGCGAGGTCAAGGTAGGCTGTATGAACCACCTTTCCCTTGTCTATGGCCTTGGTGACTGTCTCGAAGACTTCAACCAGATTTAGTAGGCATGATCTGCCCTTAACAAAGCTGAACTGGGTCAGGTCAAGTGTTTGGTGGTTCCCAATGTCTTTGTTAATGAGTTCCATGATGAAGCGCTCCATAGCCTTGCAGACCAGGCTAGTCAGGCTTATGGGGCGATAGTTACCATGGTCAGTTGTGGCCCCTCCTTTGTGGGGAGAAATAGCCATTGCTGTGCGCCATTCTATGGGCACATAGCCTGTGGAGAGGCTGAGGTTGAACAGCATGTTTAGGTGGGGGGTTAGTTCGCTCTGTAGTTCGTGCAAGACGCAGCCTGTGACATCATCTGGTCCCATTGCATCTGTGAATTTTGGAACACTACACTTTTCTGGTATTGTTGTGAGCCCTTTTGGAGGTGAGAGGGGGGGTGAAGTTTGCAGTGAATCTGTCAGGATGTTGGCAATATCAGTAGGTTCATATTTTGTGCTATTTTGCACTAGTTCAGTGCATATCTGCAAGTTGCCACTTAGATTCTTAACATAGCTAATGAAGGCTTTGTGGTTATCTTTTGAATCCTTGTCTATTTTTCTTTCGAAGTTAGCCTTGGATGATTTCATAAGGGACCTTAGTTTCTTACTGATACTGATCAGGGATGTCTTTCCTTCTTGGGATTTGCTTTTTTTCTGAACTAGTTTCCTCCTGCTATTGTATAGCCTGTTTATGGCAGGGGTCCACCAAACTGAGTAAGTCTTTGTTTTGCTAGGGATGGCACAGTCCATGCATCCTTGTAGGTGCTCATAGAGTGCATTTGTAAAGGTTTCTGCATCTTGGGCAGCGTTATCCTTTAGTGTGGGGGCTGTAAAAACATACCACCTCTGTCTTAAGTAAGGTGAAGTTTGCTTTAGAAAAGTTTTTTTACTGTGATTTCCTTAGCTGTGGGTAGTGGTGGGGTGTGGACATCCAGAGTGATTAGTTTATGGTCTGATATAACCAGTAGTGTGTTGACCTCCGGTGTGGAAAACCTGTCACTATGTTGGTGATATCCAGGTCCAATATGTTTTCACGTCTGGTAAGGTAGTTTTCCAGCTGATCCAGGGTATTTGAGTTGATGAATTACAGGAAGTGCTGGGCCTGGGAGTTTGTACTCGAGTAGTTTTCCCAGTAAATGGTAGGGTAATTGAAATCGCCCAATATCAGTGTGTTCGGTAGGACCTTCATCTTTTCCAGTGTCTCCAGAAAGGTGGAGTGGTGGTCCAGGGTCATGGAGGATGATCTGTAGCAGGCCGCAATTTGCATGGCAGATATGCCTGATGTTAGTTACACATAGATGATCTCAGAGGTATCATGCTGCACCACTAACCTGGAGGTGTAGGTATCCTTGATGAATATGGATACAACCCCTCCTTTTTTGTTTCGGTCCATGTTCTGTGGCTGAAACGTGTGGTATGAGTTGTAGCCCAGTAGTGCTGGGGTGCTCTCTGGAGCCTTGAACAAGGTTTCAGTTACTGCACAGATGTCGATGTTCTCCATACTGAGGAGTGCTTTGAGGGCATGCATTTTGAGATTTAAACTCCTGGCGTTGAGTAGCATAACCCTCAGTTTTTTGTTAATTGTGCTGTTTATGGAGGTGGGTTTGACTTTTGAGCCTTGCCTAAAAAAGGCACTACGGGGGCAGCAAGAACCTTGGCCAGTATTCGAAAGCCCAGGGGTGACAGGTGCAAGCAGTCTCTTGTGAAGCATTGCGGCTTGTCGAGCATGTCATCCCAGGCTGACAGACACTGGATCCCCTTTGAATGACACCAATAGCTTAGCCAATTGTTGAAATTGATCATTTTTTTCTTTATATTGAAGTATCATTCTTGGTGAGAGCAAGATGCTACTGAGGGTCAGGGTCATACCAGCCTGGGCTACATATTCAGAGAGCTCTTCCATGTCTCTTTTCATGTAGTCCAGGGAGGTACGTCTCAGGTCATTCACACCAACATGAACAATGACACAGTCATATGTGTACTTGTTCTGGAGTGACCAGAGTGCTTGTGTTATGTGGCGGATTGTGACTCCAGACAGGCAGCTAACAGTAACCTTCTGCTTGTCCAGCTTAGTGAGTGGGACATCAGTCACCTATTACTAGTGCGTTAGGTATGTTATTTCGCCTTAAGAGCTGTGATAGTGCGGCACACTGATTTTGTGTTTTATGTGTTGTCTGGTTTGTGACGGGAGGGGCAGGTTGTTTGGGTCTCTGCTTTGGAGGTTTCTGATGCTTTTGCAGGTTTTTATTTAGAGCCTCCAAGTATGATTTTGTGTATTTATGTGTATTTTTTTGCCAGTGATGTTTTAGTAGGTCTGTGTGCGGTTGGAGGTGTGGTGCAAGTTTTAACCTTCTCCTCTTGACTATCTGTTCCAGTCTTGGGTGGAGACAGCTTAGCTTCCAGTTTGGCTGTATAATTGCATCTCTCGCATATGTTAGTGTTTTGTGGTAGGAGGAGAGGGTTGTCTGTGTACATGAGGCAGTTGTAACATTGCCTCAGCATACCCAGATTCACCAAATGGACTGGAGAGTACACCTGAAATTGCCCTTTGGTCATGCTTGAATAGTAGGGTGAGCTCTTTAGTCACTTGGTTGGTGAGGGGTGAATAAAGAGCCTTGCCCTGCTGGGCAGTCAGTGTCAGGATATATTAGTGCTTGTTATTAGGTCTGAGCAAGTGCTGGGCTGTAGGATTATTTTTGAGTGCTTAGGCTGAGAATTAGACTAGTTTCAAGGGAAAAACTGAAGAGGAGACTTAGTGGAGCCGGGAATAATTTAACTGTAACTAACCGGTGCTGCCCAATGCCCAAAACCATGCAAACGCATTTTTTTATAGTAGGGAAATGAAAGAGAAATTAGCCCAAAATGGCCAATAAACTACTAACTTCTGGGCTGGAACCACTCTACCTATCAATGGCTACACAGAAATTCTACCAAGTACTCTGCAGAGAGACAGCCACAACTTCAGTTGAGTTAATATTTTGTGAAAAACACAAATATCTGTCATTTCTTATTATAAAATAAATGAAATTACAAGTTAAAAACAAAAAAATCACTTATTGTGATTAATGATTACAAATTCCTTTTCTATATTTATAAATTGCCATATTATGGCATATACTGAAAGTTTTTTAGATTTAAATGGAAACATTCTATTTTGTATAATCAGCAAAGGTTAAACCGATTGATTACTGTCAATTTAATTCTATTTGTTCAGAATGTGATTGTTACATTCTGTGACATTCCTAGTTCAGGCTTCTATTGTTTCCCTTGAACAACTTTGTCAGTTTGATATCATGTATAAAACATTAGTTACCTCGGTTACAGCTTAAGTATTATGTATGGTCAAGATGGGTTACAAAACCACAATTCAAGTTAAAGCAATTATATGACTTGTTATGCACATTTGCTTATATGAGAAAATCACCATGCTTCCCCTTGATGTTCAATATAGTGTATGCCATTTATGACAAGTTAAAAAGTACAGTTTTGTACCTACCATAAATGTAGATGTCCGAACAGGATAGCATCTGCAGTCCTTACAAATGGGTTGTCCTGTCGTCAGGCAGCCCTTCAATCGGCCGGATTCCAAAGTCTGGGTCTGGCCTCGGCTGGTGTCGCACTTCACCCGACGTCATCTCTGCTGGTCTTCGGGTATAAAGGCATCAGCCGGCGCCATTTTCCTCAGTGTTTCTTGCCCCAGATGCCAGTTGCCCTCTTGGAAAGCTAAATTTTTGGGTAAATGCCAATGTTTCCAAAAAAGTAGAAGGCAAACACAAAAAATAAGCATGTATGTACATATATACAAACAAATACACCATAAGAGATCCCCCCCAGCTAGCTATTAGGTGGGCAAATACCCTAGGAGTACCACAGAGGGGAAGGAGGGTGGGTAATCCTGACTGCAGATGCTATCCTGTTCGGATATCTACATTTATGGTAGGTACAAAACTGTACTATGTCCTTCAAGGATGCATCTGCAGTCCTTACAAATGGGTAGAATACCATAGCCAAACTAGGGGAGGAGGAAGGAGAATTATGGTGTAGTTAGGATCCCTTGCAAAACAGCAGTGGCAAACCCTGCTCGGGATCTAGAGTATAGAGGTAAGTTATAATGCTTGGCAAATGTATGCACGGAGGTCCAAGTAGCAGCCTCAATAATGTCCTTGGTAGCCACTCCTCGTAAGAAAGCTGTGGTAGTGGCTGTAGCCCTTGTAGAATGAGGCCTTATGTTCTGTGGAATTTGCTTTCCATGGTAGGAGTAACAGAATCTTATGCAATTTCCTATCCACTTGGAGATTGTCTGTTTGGAAATTGCTTTTCCTTCCCTTCATGTTGCATAAGCTACTAGAAGCTGGTCAGTTTTTCTATTGCCCTTGGTTCTGTCCAGGTAGTAGTGCAACTGTCTATGTACATCCAAGGTATGCAGCAGTCTTTCCCCCCTGTTCTGTGGATTGGGAAAGAAGGTAGGTAGGTGGATTGCCTGGCTTAGAGACACTCTGGATACCACCTTAGGCATAAATGTAGGATTAGTTCTCATGGACACTCTATCTTGATGGAAGATTAGGAAGGGTTGTACTGCCATTAAAGCCTGTAGTTCTGAAACCCTTCTTGCTGAAGTAATTGCCAGTAGGAAAGCAGTTTTCCAGGATAGGTGTTGAAAATCTGCTGTTGCTGCTGGTTCGAATGGAGGGAGTGTCAATTTTTCTAGCACAAAGTTCAAGTCCCATGCTGGTAATGGTGGTTTCCTAGGAGGTTTTACATTCTTAATTCCTCTCAGGAACTGCCTGAGTAGAGGATGTGAGAAGACAGGGGATCGAAGCTGTATTCTGCAGAAATAGCTGATGCATGTATCTTGATGGAGGAATAGGACAGGCCTGTATAGAGAAGCTCTGCCAAATACTCCAGGATGTTGGCAATATCTACCTTTGACACATCTTTCCCTCTTTCAGTACTCCAAATGACAAACCTTTTCCATTTTCCTGCATAGTTCCTTCTTGTTGAAGGTCTGCGGGCCTCAAGGATAATGTCTTTAACCCTTTGGGATAAATCTGGGTTAGTTGCTCTTATGTAATGTTCCAGGCAGTCAGTTGCAGAGTTTTCAGGTTTGGATGCAGGATGTTGTAGTCGCTCTGAGTTAACATCAAAGGAATCAGGGGTAGTGTCCACGTTTCCCCCCGAGACATGCTCCTCAGCAATGGATACCAATGTTGTCTTTGCCAATTTGGAGCTATCAGAATTATCCTTGGACGTTCCTCTTTGATTTTCAGTAGTACCTTGTGCATCAAAGGAAGAGGTGGAAATGCATATGCTGTCAGGCCTTTCCAACTGAAGGATAGAGTCCACCTTCCAAGCAAGTGGGTGGTATGTCCTTGTGCAGAATTTCTTGAGCTGGTGATTGAGTGGGGATGCGAATAGGTCTATTTGTGGCATTCCCCATTTCTTTGTGATGGCCTTGAAGATGTCCGGGTGCAGCATCCATTCGTGAGCATCCGAGGTAGTTCTGCTTAACATGTCTGCTAGGATGTTTTCTTTTCCCGGTACAAATATTGCCTGTAACTGAATGTTGTAGCTCAGAGCCATATTCCATAGGTCCAGAGCCATTCGGCATAGGGGGTATGAATGAGTGCCTCCCTGTTTGTTGATGTACCACATGACTGTGGTGCTGTCTGTCCTTATCATCAATTGGCCTTCTTTGAGGAATGGTCTGAAATTCTGGATTGCTAGTTTTACTGCCAGCATTTCTTTTTGATTTATGTGCAGGTGCAGCTGAACTGGAGTCCATAAGCCTTGAATGCACTTGTCCAGCATGTGGGCCCCCCAACCGAGGTCTGAGGCGTCCGTTGTGATGGTTTGGCTTGTTTGAATGTTGTGGAAGGACAAACCTGGGTTTGACTGGCATGCCTGAGCCCACCATAGGAACTCTTGTTTCAGGCATGGGATTAGTGGTATTTCGGTTTCTAAGCTGTGCCTGTGTTGAGACCATAAATTCTTTAGGTACCACTGTAGCTTTCTCATATGCAGTCTGGCATGGGGGACCAGGATTATGCAGGATGCCATGAAGCCCAAGGCCTGCAGTACTTTCCTTGCTGTTAGTTTGTTCTGTTTTGTTAATGCCAAGAAGTAAAGAGGAAGTTGTTCTTGTTTCTGCAGTTAGGAATGCCATCTGTTTTACTGTGTCCAATTCTGCACCCAAGAATGTTCTTGTTTGGGATGGTATCAGTCTTGACTTTTTTAAATTGACTGTGTATCCCAGGGCTTGTAGTAAGCAAATGACTCTTTGTAAGTCTTGTGTCAGCTTGCTTTTGTTGTCCGCTTGTATCAGGCAGTCGTCCAGGTATGGATAAATTTGGATTCCCTGAAGCCTGCAATGAGCGATTACTGATGCCAGGCATTTTGTGAACACTCTGGGCGCAGTAGATAAGCCAAAGGGCAATGCTGAGATTTGATAATGCTCTGATCCTGCAAGAAATCTGAGGTATCTTCTGCAATTTGGTCGTATGGGGACGTGCAGGTATGCCTCCTTGAGATCTAGAGTTACCAGCCAATACTCCTTGCCCAGCATGGGAAGAAGTTGCTGTAGGGTCAGCATTTTGAATTTTGGAACAATGATGAATGTGTTTAAAGCGGACAGGTCGAGAATAGGTCTCCAACTTTTCTCTTTTCTTGGTACTAGGAAGAGTCTGGAGTAAAATCCCTTGCCCTGTTCTGTAGGTGGTACCCTTTCCACAGCTCTCATCTTTGTTAATTGAGCTATTTGTTTTAGAGCTTCTGTCTTTTGATTTGGTGGTAGGTTTGGCATTCCTCTTTTTACTGGTAAGGTGTGGAAATGAAACCTGTAACCTTGGTCTATAGTTTGCAAAATCCACTTGTCTCTTGTGATGTAGTGCCAGTTTTTTGAAAATAAGGCTAACTTTCCGCCTAAGGGTGCTGCTATTTGTTCCCTGGTAGGCGGTGTCAGAGCCAAGTCACTGTGATTGTCCTGTTGCAGTGGTAGTGGTTGTATCTGTGCCTCACTGGTTATTGCCTTGCCACTGGCGTCCCCTGTAGGCACCTCCTCTGGATTGATTTCTGCCTCTGGAACGTCTATTCCTGCCTCTCTGAGATTTAGAGGAGTTTGGAAAGGACCAATTTTTGGAAGGCCAGTTCCTGCTAAACCTTGGGGGCTGAACCTGTAAGAAATCTTTAACTGTTTGTACAGATTTTGCCTTCTCTTCCATTTTCTTCATTACTTGTTGGGCAGGAGAACCAAATAGACTGACCTTATCCATAGGAGCATCTAATAGCTTTGCTTTAACATGATCCGGCAAGACCTGTTCTTTCAACCATGCATGCCTTCTTATAACTGTGCCAGTCATGGCTGATCTAAATGAAGCCTCCAGTGCATCATAGCCACATTTTAAAGAATGGTTACTAACCTGCTGAATGTTATTCACCATTTCTAGAACATATTTCTTATCTAAGGAATCATCAGAGAACAGTTTCTTAGTTAACTGATCAAGCATAAACTCTTGGTATTGGATCATATGAAACTGACAGTTCAAAGCTCTAGCTGAGAGAGTAGCAGAGGTGTATACTTTTTTACCCCATCTCTCTAAGGACCTGGATTCCCTTTCAGAAGGGAGAGGGTTTTTCGCTGAGGTCGAAGCTACTGCCTTAGGCCCCTGGGAGATGTATAAGTGGTGATGAGTGTCCGGTACCCTGTAAAACCTATCGGGCTTAGCAGGGGCTGGAGGTAAAGTATCTGGAGCAGTGCAAGCATCATTAAATGCATCATCCACAACAGGAAGAACTGGAGGTATAGCTAAGGGCCTATGTTGCGGTAAGTGTAAAAAGGTCCCAAGCCTTTTTCTTGAATCTGAGAAATCTTGTCCCTGCCATTGGAATTGCTCCCTCATGGCATGTAAGGTTTCCCCAAAGGAAAATTCCTCTGGTGGAGAGGCAGAAGGAATAGATTCTTCAGCATCGGAATCTTCATAAGTAGAAAAAGGAGCCTCTGGATGGTCTGTATTGTCTGTATCATCAGAAGAGTCATCTGAGGACACTGGCTCAGGGGGCTCTGCTCTAGGTCTCTTTTCTGGAGGTTGAGAGGCCCTGTCTGGGTGAGATTGGGATCCCCTTATTAAAGAGATGAGATCCTCTGCCAGAGTAAGCATTTGGGAACTGGAACTGGGCCTGTGAGAGGGGGGCTTAACAGGCACAGACTTAGCAGTTTTGGCTGCTTTAGCCCTGGCAAAGGCCTTTATAGACATGGCTGCAGGAGGCCTAGCAGCACCACGTGCTGGGGTAGAGAAATCCAAAGGGATGGTGTCCGATAATTCTAGAGAAACCACATTAGTAGGCAAAACTTCAGAGGCCGATTCAACTAGGGTAGAAGGGGCCTCGGTAGTAGTCATGGATTCGGCTGCAGATTGGCCCGTTTGCTTGGTTTCGGCCGAAACCGAGCCACTCGCGGTTTGCTTAACCGTGGTTTCGGCCGAAACCGCGGACCACGAGTGTCGGTCCTTTTCTTTGCGTTTCTTAACAATTTGAGTAGTCGGAGGATCCGACGGCATAATGTACGCAAAATCTGAGCCGAAAAACTGTTCAGCAAACTCCGACCGACGCCTAAGCGTTCGTCGGTTGAAGGAAGCACAGGCTAAACAAGCTGCTACGTCGTGGTCTGGGCCTAAACAAGGTAAGCAGTAAGAGTGGAAATCTTTATGAGGTATTTGTTTCCCACAAGTTAAACAGTTATTCACTTTTTCTGACATCGGCTGAGGCAAGAAAGAGTCCCCAGGTACTTAGCTTTTAGAAGTCTTGAAGTAGTATTCGGTAGTAGTAATCTCTGGATCTGACCGACCGGCACTTGCGAACAGCTTCTGCTTGAGCCACGGCAAGAAAGACTGGGGAAAATGGCGTCGGCTGATGCCTTTATACCCGAAGACCAGCAGAGATGACGTCGGGTGAAGTGCGACACCAGCCGAGGCCAGACCCAGACTTTGGAATCCGGCCCACCGAAGGGCTGCCTGACGACAGGACAACCCATTTGTAAGGACTGCAGATGCATCCTTGAAGGACATCAGTAATGTTATTATACACAAGCCTATGTTATTAAAACCTGTCTTTAATATCAAAATTCAGCAGACTGCTTCATCTTATATGATGATTATATATTTTGTCGAATAGATTTATTAAAATCATACATTGCATAACTATTGTATGTGTTTTTTTTTTAGCTGTTGCTTATTTATTTGAGAGACCACAAGCTGTAATGCTTATTCTTATTATTAGCTACTTCCAAGCATGTTTATACAATCCATATACTTAAAATTATGAGACCCTTCTAGTTTCTTATTTGTTAATTATATTTCCATCCATACATACACACATATCAGTTCAAGCACGGGCAACAATGCCCATCCAGTTTTGCCAGAATACCATTCACTAGTTCATGTGGTGTGTTTTCAGGCTGTTCTTAAAATATCCAAACCAATATTTGTCCTGTTCCATTTCACCAGCCTGTTCCATGCAGTGGCCACTCTGCCAGTGAACCACTCAACACACATTCCATTCTTACAGATATTTCCACAAAGGAAAACTGATGACTCTCTAGCACTTCCCGGCAACCCCAAACACCCCTAGAATCAGCTATCCCCATATGCCCAACACATCTGAGCACAGACCACTGCAAAGGGTACTGCGCAAGACCAAGTGCTCTTAGTCTTTCAAAATAACTCAGACTTCCACTCTTATGCAAGACCTTAATGATTGTGGATCAAAATACATTTTAAATATAAAATTGCACTTATCATTATTATTATTTATTTTTTATCAAGAATCAACTTAATGAGGTAAACAAAGTGTTGGGAGACCATCAATATGTGTACATATGGTTTAAACAGACCTTTTATGAGATTATATATATATATATATATATATATATATATATATTTTTTTTAAAACCAAAAACTTCATTGCCAAGAATCATCTCGGTGGCTCCTCAGAGCCTTTAAGCATTATTGCCACTCTGTCTCCTTTACCATAGCAACCTGGGAGTGTCTGTTTATGTTAGTGTGTCTGTATACTGCATACCAGAGGCTCATGATGCACCTGAAGCAAAGCTTCACTTCACTGCAACTTCAAGGCTAAATTCCCTCCCTTTCAGTGAGGCAGCAGCTAGGAAAAAAAACGGAGAGCAAGCAAATCAATAAAAAAAAAAAACACTCCCAACAAGCAGTCACAACAAGAGAGAACACATTCTTCCAGCCTTCCCACCTCTCATTCAGCAGATATATAAACAAACTATTGTCTTCCAAAATATCCCAAATCATAGTTTTATCCATGCCCTTCCCCTGGATCCAGGCTAAAATACCAAATGTCTTTTCCTAATACACAAGCATCAGTAAACCTCGATCACAAACCTGCAACCCACAGCTTCCCGGAGATGAAAATAGCAACATACAACTGCCAGACACATCTGCATCCACACACACCATGTCAGGCTTAATCAAACAGCTCTCAAAGCTATGATATGTGCCATAATTGATATTAACTATGTTTAGACAGAATAATAATGACATTTGTGCTAGCTGCCAGACACGGCTGCATCCACGCACACCATATCAGGATTGATAAAACAGCACTCGAAGCTATGATACCTGCCATAATTGATATTAACTATATTTGGGCATAATAATAATGACATTTGTACTAGCTGCCAGACACAGCTGCAGCCATGCACACCATATCAGGATTGATCAAACAGTACTCGTAGCTGTGACACCTGCCATAATTGATATTAACTATATTTAGACATAATAATGAAGACATTTGTACTAAGAGCTTACTACTATTATTTAACCAGGATATACATGACATTAATAAATCATACTTTAACTGAAGAAGGCATTAGTCTCCATGACAGCATTTTTTTTTTTCAAAACACTCTACTGTTACTGCTATTATATATTATGTTAATTTGTTACATTTGAGTCTGAACTCTGATGAATGGTACCTTGTTGAATTAGTTAATTAATTACTTAAATTATTATAAGTAAAATCAATGAAAAATGAACAAGATAAGTATTCACTGAATTCAAGTAGAGGGATGTTTGTATTATATGTTGCTTTGTTTGGGTTATATATAATGTAAATAGTAACCCATCTTGACCTACGTTTGTTTATGAAGAATAATTGGACTCTTTGAACATTCTGAATAAATCATTACTGTTTCTCAGTTGTTTAAGAAACCCTCCTTTTTTTAAAAATAAAAACAGATGACAAGTGATGTACCATATCAGTCGATACTTTGAGAGATGTAGTTGTAAGAATTATTTTATTGGGACAGCTATATTGGAATCAGTTTTTTGTTTCTTCTTTCTAGCATCAGTCCAAGGATTTGTTTCTTTTATTCTTTTAAGAGTAGGGGCTATCCATTCCATTTCTTCTGGGATAGACACTATGTTGTAGTTTTTGATGAACATAGTAGCTTCTTCTAAGTCATTAAAGGTTCTCATCTCATTGGCAAAAAGTATTTTTATCTTGGCTGGAAAGGTCAGCTGTGCTTTAATGTTGTTTTCTTTCAACAGTTTTATTATTGGCCAGACTTTTTTTCCTTTGTTCTAGTATTCTGGAAGAATAATCATTGTCAAACCTTATCAGGCTTTGATTGTATTTTAAGGGTGATTTTCTCCAAGCAGATTTTAATATTAGTTTCTTGTCCAGAAAGAAATAACTATGGATCTATGTGGAGTATTTGTTGAGTTAGAAGCAGGTTTCCTCAGTGCTCTATGCGCCCTTTCAATTCCAAATTAAAGTCCTTCTTTCAAGTCAAAAAATTCAGGAATCCAGGTTGATAAGAATGAAATAATATAGTGTTTTCAGGCAGACCAAAGATCCTTATGTTGTTTCTCCTTTCCCTGTTTTCTAAGTCATCTATTTTGTTAAGCAGACATGTATTCTGTTTAAGCAGAATTTTTGGGGGGAATTCTCTCTCTTTCAGTCTCCCTTTAAAGTGATTTAGAGAAATCTCTATATTTGTTATTTTTGTATGGTGCTGCTGTAATAGTGCCTTAAGAGTATCGATCTGTTTTTGAGAATTTAATTTGAGGTTTTCTAAGTAATTTTTAAAGCCATCCATCTTCAAAGATAGCTCCTGTAAGGTAGATGTCATCAACTGCAGTTCTTTTTTCAAAGCAGCATCTGGATGAGAATTCCTTGAGTCGTTCATATTCGGTAACTCAATATATGTCCAAGTTACTTGACAGGAAAATGTTTGTATATCTCCACCAAAATTGATATTTATGAAGTTTAGTAGTTTAGCTATAGATTTCTGACATTTTAAACTTGAAAATAATAAAAGTTTCCTATATTATTATACTACTCTCAAAATTCACTGCTCTCAGTTGGCCAGCTAGGCCCTGCCCCAGGACAAAACATTCTGATGGAAAATGGGCTAAATTACATAACACATCCATATACTATTATTTGATTTTTGTGGGGGGATTAGCACAGACTCAGCTCTAAGGACTAAAGAAATACACAGCAGAGCAACAATACTGTAACATGCAGCATAACTCAAAGGATGCGACTCAAAAGCAATGATCAGACATGATATTTTGCTCTGTCCCTTATAACTTTCTGATTTTTGTTAAATCGCTTAGAATTAGTCAGTCATTAACGCTAGTCATTAGTGTTTCATACTTCTTGGTCAGAGAATACATACTGATGCAACATCTGTTGTTATATTAGCTTTTTAAGTGAATAAGGACAATATCTAAAAACTGTTCCTGATTTTGATCCTTTGTCCTCCCATTATTTTTGAATGTACCCAGAATTATTAAGCAAAGAAGATGAGAGGCAAACTGCCATCTGCTTGACAGTGCTAATATTTTTCTGGTCTTCAAAGTAAAATACTTAATGGTCTTACACTTATTTTTTTCATAACTGGTAGTACATGGAACAAATAAGGCTCCGTGGTTGGTATAATGGTTAAGATATTTACATCACACACACAAGGTGAAGAATTTGATTCTTGCATTTGACAAGGAAACTGACTATTCTTAAAATGGCCCACAAGTGAAGCTAGTCTAGTACTAATCTTTGAACCAAAAATTAGAGTCAGGTCATTGGCTATAACCTTTTATTATGAATCATTGACATGGATGACTGAACTGACTTGTTGAGCTTCAGTCCAGGTGTATTTCTTGGCATCCATGTCTTGAAAATGTAATATGCCAGTTATGGTTGGAGAGCCAATCATAATTCTCTTTGTTTCAGATACTAAGAAACAATACTGCTAAATATGAAGAAAAATGGCTAAACATAAGATAATCCTAAAGAAAAAAGTAATCTAGACAGTATGTCCATAGGCAGTTATTCACAAGTGAGCCTCCAACATGTCACTTATTTGCCAGATAACCTGGTATACAACAAATAGAAATGCAGACTGTGTGTTAAATGTAACAACATGAACCTTTTCTAAAAAAGGGCAAATTTTTTCCTCCAAAAAGGCTCCATCAAATCTCAAAGGCTCAACAAGTGAAGTCCACTGGGTTCAAGAAATGCCACAAGCCCCAAATGCAGTACCTTCATGTCCACATATACCTTTTATTCTAGCAACTTTCCAAATTTGATAGAGCAATATTCAAAGTTTGTCCCTATTTTGGGGGCTTTGTCCCACCATTATTGTTTGGTTTGCCCAGATTTTTTGTGCTAAGAGATTGAGAGGAATGTTTTGTGTGTGTGTGTGTGGGGGGGGGGGGGGGGGGGGGTGGGGGGGTAGGTAGGTCCATTCCTCTACTGATTTTGACTGGAATTTTAGCTCTGTCCCTCTTAATCCCACCTAAAAGTAGTGACTTTAGAAGAAAAGATGATAAATTACACTTAATAAATAATGACAATAATTAGAGTTATGGACTTCTTTTACTTTAGAAAAATGCATATTCACTCATGTTCTATTATTTTGTCAGTGTTTCAATTTAATAATACTAATACATGAAAAGTGTCCCTGATTATTTCTGGATTTGTCCGGGATTTGTCTCTTTTTGGTTGAGAGCTATGGGTAGGTGTGCGTGCATGTGTGCATGTTTGTAAGAGGTAGCTAGGTAGCATAACTCTCAAATGTCCAGATTTTTGCATAATGTCCAGATTTTTGCCCTGTATTTTTGATCTGTTCCTCATAAAAAGGGTTGAAGTTTCAGACTTCATATCCTAGTAATGATTTATCAGCATTTCTCACTTGGTATACTCAGTTTCTATGATCATACTGTATCTATATCTTGCTCAATTGGTGAGATTACTGTGTTGGCATGCAATGCTCAAATAGCGACTGTTTTAGTTGGTTCCATATAAATATTTTTTTTTATTTCTGTCTTAGCAGTCCCCAAAATAATTCTCCTATTTTCACTGGTCCCCAGGTGTCAAAAGGTTGAAAGCCACTGGTTTATAGTAGGTTGTAAAAGCAAGTACAGAGGACTGTGTGGCTGTTTCTAGAATTTGTCTAGAATCCAACCCTTTCCAAAAAGCCGCAGATAAAGGCTAGCTCCTAATCGAATAAACATTGACACTACTTGTAATATAGTACTGCTGTGGTGGGAGTAACAGAAAGTAGTAGGAAGTCTGTTTTGATGCAAGTTGTCCTTCATTCCTACCTTCACTAGAAATGAACAACTGATCAGAAATTCTTAAAGATTTTGTTCTGTCAAAATAGTACCCAAATAGTCTGTGGGTATCCAAGGTAGGGCGTATCCTTTCTTCCTCATTTTTAGGTTCTGCAAAGAAAACAGTGAGATGAATAACTTGGCTTAAAGGAAACTCTAATACCACTTTAGGCATAAATGAAAGATTAGTTCACAGAAAAAGCTTTATCCTTGTGAAAAGTGAGATGAGGCTGATACACTGTAAGAGCTTGCAACTCGTACTCTTCTTGTAGAGGTTAAATCAATATGCAAGACACTTTTCCATGTCAAGAACAGCAAGTCAGCCTAATGAGCTTGTTCATGTGGAGTAGAAGTTAGTTTTTCCAACACAAAATTGATACCCTATGGAGGAACCACCTGTTTTCTAGGAGGCTTCTAATACAATACCTCTTACAAACCATTTTTGCATAAGACTGCATTGACGGGGGGGGGGGGGGGGGGGGGTTCCATGGGAAGAAAATCAGAAATGAATAGCAAATGAACGTTGATTGAGGTACAAAACAACACACAATGTAAACCCAGAGAAACACTAACCCTGAATGGGTGCTGCTGGTTCTTTAACTGGTACCACCTAGAAAAACTTCTCCATTTGTTAATGTAGAATTTTCTAGTAGCAGGGTTTTCTTACTTCCATTAATATTGGCTGCACATACTCAGAAAAAGGGTGCCTAAAAGGTATTAAAATCTTATCATCCAGGCAGCCAGTTGCAGTTATTTGGGGTTGGGATGTATCAAACACCCTTAGGCTTTAGTGAGCAAATGCACTCTGTGAGGAATCCTGTGGTAATCGACCTTGGCTACTTCCAGAAGAAGAGACAACCACTGTTGCCTGGGGCAAAAAGGATTCATCACAATGATTTCTGGACAGTCCCTCTGGATCTTCAGAATTACCATAGATATTAGTGGAAAGGATGGAAAAGCATAGAAGAGCATGCCTGTACAAAGAAAATAAAAAATGTCTTCCAGTCATTCCTGTTCATGCTAACTAACAGTTTGGGTGTGTGGAAGGAGCCCTCAAGCTTTGAAAACTGGATGGCTGTTATGCCTTTGGCAGGATATAACCTATATAGCTTAGACTGCTGCACCAGTGATCAATATGTTGAACAAAAATGTGAATACTTCAAAGCTAACAATGTACTATCACAGAATTAGAAGAAAGTTAGTGAAATGATGCACATATTAGAAAGAAAGATGAAAATACAAGCAAGCACTATAAATCTCTAACTGGTACCACGAGTTAAGGAAAAAAACATAATATTCAGGAAATACAAAGACCCCCCCCAACATAATCATGTAAACCCACACAGAAGACATGTCATCACCATTTACAATGGAAAGAAGAGTTGCTACCATGCCTATAGTAGGATTTGATCTTAGTGCTTTCGTGGAACTACTAGCAAGCTTCATTGTGTTGCCCTGTGTCTGATTTCATTAGTCTCCAGCTACCAAATAAGCAACTTCAAGGAAGTCACTTCAACAGACAGTGCTCTCTAGTTGCCCCTGAAAAAGAGATACTTGTGCTTAGTGCATTTAATTGTTTATATATTTAAATTTGTTTATTGAGGTAAAACACTGAACAAAAATGATGAATTACAGGCTCAGCCTGGGTTATATCATAATGCAACAAAACAATCCCAGTACACAAACAACAGTGATTTAAATTTATGAAAATGTATAGAAAATCTGACAACTTATACATAGAATATGTAATATGTAACAGACCAAATATATGCACAGTTACATCAGTGGTATAGAAAACGGATAAAGTACAAGGACGAGTAGAAGTGATGGATATATGGGCAGTAATAGCTAGGCTAGCCAAACTAACAGGGACCAGAATAAGGAACTAGGGAACTAGATTAATTATAGTGGGTTTAGACCAGTAACGGTGAAGTGAGCTGAACCCAACATTTAGCATGAGTGAGTTATATTAGGTATGTGAGAGGTAAAGTTACCATGCAGTTGGAGAAATCAGTTTAGGTGGCATGTCCTTTATAAGGGTGGTTGAATCAGACTCCGTTTAGTGAACGTTGTTTTAACGGTAGTCTGAACAGGAAATAGTTTGCCTGATCAGTTAGACCAGGAGGAAGTCACTGCCATAGTTTGGGGGCAGTACTGAGAAGAAGAGTGCATGCTGGGAGAAGGGGTTTGTAGGGAATTACTGGCTCTGGCTTGGCTTCTTAGGTTATAGGTTTGAGTGGCTGTACAATTTCTGGAAGGGGGAGAAGGTGTCTAGTTTGTGTATTTTGAAGAGCAAGAAACCAAGAAAATTTCACTGACGTACTAGAAGTCATTACACTTTTGAAAGAGTAAGGCAGTGGTGTTCATTCCATGGGGAGTAAGCTATGGATTGATGTAGGTTACTGGATAGGACCTGAAGGGTGGCAGTGTTTTAACAGAGGTAAATGCAAACAAGGGGAGACCATACTCAAATTAAGCAAGGATGACTTTTCCTAAAGCAGACCTTGATGGATGCAAGAGGAACTGGAAACATTTTGTTGGACCATAAGAGTAAATGTTGATCTGGTTCTTAAATTGTCCATGTGCTCAAGGAAGTTTAATACTGAACTAGCCATTCTCACTGAAACTAGCACCTCCAAATATCTAGGAGGAGGAGGTGCTAGTTTCCATAGGATTGTTATCACAGTCAAGGATATGCTAGGATTGGTATAATTGGATAATCTTTTGTGGGTACCAAATAATGTGGGCTTTGTTTTAATGACAGTGAGTTTCTTGGAAATTAGCTACTGTGAAGGCTGTAGCTGAAGAACATCCTTTTGAAGTGGAGTTTCTGTTGTATTATGTAATGGACTAGATCAACAGATGGCCATATAATCTGCATAAGGAAGTAATGGTAAATAAAGCTGTTCTTGTGAATATCCAGTGATGAAGACTGAGACAGAAGAGGACCTGGAAAGAAGCCCTATGGGAGTCCACTGTGAATGAGGAAACTGTTGGTAAGTCTAGGTCCTGTCTTTACCTGGAATGAATAGTTGTACAGAAAGTCTTTGAATCAGGCAGTGGCATCAGGGCTGATCCCAATGTCTTGCAGATGGAGAAATAAAATTAAGTGGTTGACCATGTCAAAGGCATGGGTTACGTGAAGGAAGAGAGTTCCAGTATGATTTCCTTTATCCATTTAGTTTAGGTGTGATCAGTCAAGGTCCACTGAGCAGTCATTGTGCTCACACATCCCAGAATCATTGCAGTTGGATGAAAAGCAGATGTTATATTTTGTAAGTAAGTGATAAGTTGGTTATGCATGATATTTGTCAAGAATTTTTCCAAGACAGGGTAGGGTGGAGGTGGTGCATAAATGACTGCAAGAGGAGGGCTTTATTTTGGTACTGGTTTTACAGAAGGAGCTTTCCAAAATATTTGGCATAGTACTTGTGCTGAGGCAAAGCTCTAAATGTGCTTAAGGACAGGCAGAGATATGCAAGAAATTTAATTAAATCGTGCTTAACTGAGCTCAGCAGGTTTAGTATAAAATCTTCAGGGATGATGCATTTATTTGATTTGATGTGAGAAAATATGGACAACAGTAGTTTTCTTAAATTTGTGGAGTGAAGCAGAAGGTGGCAGATAGGTAATGGACAGGTATAGGTGCTGTGTGGACTTGACTGGAAGTTTAGTTAATAACCAGTTGGGGTCAGAGTCAGTGGATGCACTGGCTTGGGAAATAATGGAGATATTAACTGAGGGTTTGTGCAGTAACATAACACCACCACCACCATCTCTGCTGACTGACACACTGATGTCCCACTTACCAGGCTGAACAAGGAGAGGGTGACTGTGAGCTGCCTATCGGGAGCTAGGATCCGCCACATAGCGCACACACTCAGGTCACTCCAAAGCAAGTACAAATATGACTCCATCATTTTCCATGCTGGCGTGAATGACCCGAGACGTACCTCCCTGGACTACGTGAAAAGAGACATAGAGGAGCTCTCTGATTATGTAGCCCAGGCTGGTATGACCCTGACCCTGAGCAGCATCTTGCCCTCATCAAGAATGATGCCACAATACAAAGACAAGATGATCAGCTTTAATAATTGGCTCAAGTACTGGTGTCATTCTAAGGGGATCCAATGTCTGTCTGCCTGGGATGACATGTTAGTCAAGCCACGCTGCTTCGCAAGGGACAGCTTGCACCTGTCACCACTGGGCTTCCGGATATTGGCTAAGGCTCTTGCCACCCCCATAGTGCCTTTTTTAGGCAAGGCTCAGAAGACAAACCCACCTCCTTAGAAAACAAAAATGGAAAAAAACTAAGGGTAATGCTGCTCAACGCCAGAAGTCTAAATCTCAAGATGCAGGCACTCGATGCACTCCTCAGTATGGAGAACATCGACGTCTGTGCAGTAACTGAAACCTGGTTCAAGGCTCCTGAGAGCACCCCAGCGCTACCAGGCTATACCTCGTATCATGCTTTTCGGCCCCAAAACCTGGGCCAAACTACAAAGGGAGGGGGGGTGTCCATATTCATCAAGGACACCCACACCTCCAGGTTAGTAGCAACACATGACGCATCGGAGACCATACAGGTGCAACTAACCATAGGCAAAACTGCTATACAACTGGTAGCATGTTACAGACCACCCTCCCAATCTCAGGAAACCCACTCAGCCTTCCTGAAGACATTGGAGGATATGAATGTATCACAAAATACCATCATACTGGGAGACTTCAACTACCCTAACATAGATTGGGTACATTATTCTAGCCCTAAAATCCTAGCCCAAAGGTTCCTGGAATTCATAAATTCAAATGCACTGGAACAACTAGTCACCTCTCCCACTAGGGGAGATAATATACTCGACCTGATCATCACAAACATGGGGACAAAATGCTCCACACCGGACGTATACCCCTCACTAGTGAGATCTGACCACAAACTAATCACCCTGGATATACATATCCCACCTCCACCCCCATCACAAAAGAACACAGTGAAAAACTTCTCAAAAGCAGACTTCACTCTTCTTAAGATTGAGATGGTATCCTTTAAGCCCTCTGGGCCAGTGGATACCACATCCCACAATGCTGAATTCTTCACAAATGCTTTCTGTGGACATCTCCAAGAATGCATGGATCATGCAATCCCAAATAAATCCAAGTCCCTCTCCACCAAAGGCAAGCGTCCTGTCTGGTGGACCTCAGCCATTAACAAATTGTATAACAAAAGAAGGAAGCTACTGCATGACAGAGCAAAATCCCATAAAGGGAAGACATCTCTGATCAACACTAGCAGAAAACTACGTTCTCTCATAAAAACATCCAAGGCCAACTTTGAGAGAAAAATCGCTAAGAACACTAAAGATAACCACAAAGCCTTCTTCAGCTATGTTAGAAACCTGGGCGGAAACCCTCAGATATGCTCAGAGTTAGTTCACAACAACAAAAAATACACTCAACCCACAGATATTGCCAACATTCTGGCTGACAGGTTCAGTGCAAATTTCTCCCCTCCCTCACCCCCAAAAGAAGAAATACTTATCCCAGCTGAATGTAATCTCCCTGTCATCTCAGATGTCCAGGTGAGAGCCGCCCTCAGCAAAGCTAAAAACACAGCATCAGTGGGACCTGACGGTATTCCAGGTTGCGTGCTACATGAACTCCAAGAGGAGCTAAACCCGCACATAAAAATGCTATTTATCCTTAGCCTTACTACAGGATATGTACCTGAACACTGGCGTACAGCAACAGTGGTCCCACTCCACAAAGGGGGTACCTTTACAGACCCTGGGAACTACCGCCCCATAAGCTTAACCAGCCTGGTCTGCAAAGCTATGGAAAGAATCATTATGGAACTCATAAACAGAGACATTGGGGACCTACAAACACTTGACCCCACCCAGTTCGGCTTTGTAAAGGGCAGATCCTGCCTTTTGAACCTGGTTGACTTTTTTGAAACAGTCACTAGAGCCATTGATGAGGGCAAAGCAGTCCATACAGCCTACCTGGACTTGGCTAAGGCCTTCGACACAATACCCCACTCAGGCATCATAGATAAGCTCAACAGCTTAAATGTAAACCCTTATGTCACTAGATGGGTTGCAAACTGGCTAAAGGACAAAACCCATACAGTTAAAATTGCTGGAGCAATGTCAGACTCAAAGCCAGTCACAAGTGGTGTCCCACAGGGATCTGTCCTGGGACCCCTCTTGTTCGGCATTTATTTCTCAGATGTAAAAGCAAACATGGGAGGGTTGTGGCTGACAAAGTTCGCAGATGACTGCAAACTAGGCGCCATAGTCGATACACCAGCGGACACATACATCCTACAAAAAGGCCTCACAGAAATGGACAACTGGTGCCAGAGTCATGGCCTTAAACTAAATGCAAAAAAAATGTATAGTCATCCCCTTTGGGAAAAACAAAGTACCCACAATTTATCACAGACAGCAACCCACTGAGTACGGAAAAAGTAATCGTAGACCTAGGGACCCAAGTCGACAGCGACCTCTCATTTGACACCCACGCTGCCAAAGTGGTTAGAAAAACATTCTACCTTGCACACCTTATCATGAAGGGATTCACATCCAGAGCCAAGGATGTCATTGTACCCCTATACTCCTCCCTCATCAGACCCATGATAGAGTACAATGCCCCATTTGGTATGTACCTCACCCGGCATTTGCAACAGCTGGAGAGACCACAAAAGTACCTCACCAAGGGGATCAAGGGTCTCCAACATGTGTCTTATTCTGCCAGACTAAAGAAACTCCAGCTCTATTCAGTAGCATACCGCCTGCTCAGAGGTGATCTCTGCCTGACGTACAAGGCCATGTCCAATCAGGAACTGATGGACATGCTCCACCTCAAAAAATCCAAATCCCTCAGAACCACGAGAGCTAAAGACTTAAACCTTGGCACAAGTATGAATAGGACATGCTGGAGGGATAGATTCATAACCCAGAGGATTCCCATGCTCTGGAACAAGATCCCAGTTCATGTTAGGCAGAGCCCCTCACTGACTCTCTTCAAGAGAAATCCTGATGAGTGGATGGGAGATTGTAAGTTTACCCCAGGGGTCATATCTGTGTCACTACTAGACAGGGGCACAGTATTCTAAATCTATTCTGTGCATTTTGTACCATTTTATGGGGTGGTGAAAGCCACATCGCTATGGCTAGGCTTACAAATGCCCCAGGGCAGATAGCCTAGTACTAAACTATGAAACTATGTATTCCCAGAGAAAAATTATGTTTATTAGGATTGTTATACTTTAGCCATGACTCATTTATTACAAGGAGACCAGGGGGGAGGGAGCTCATGAAAGAGCTTGTGGTCTATGTCCTGCTTCTAATATTTTACCATTAAGAAGTGCAAAGCCATGCCTGACCCAGCTCTGTTAGAAATGCTACATCTAAAGAAATCCCAATCCCTCCACACTACACACTCCAGAGACCTCAACCTCATTACCACAATCAACAGAACAAGTTGGAGGGACAGGTTCATAACCCAGAGATTGCCTATGCTATGAAATAGACTTCCCATACATGTCGAGTGGAGTGCCTCACTGGCCCTCTTTAAGAGAAATCTTGATGAGTGGATGGGAGAGGCACTGGGAACTAAGGTTGGGTGAAGCAATGCCAGGGTAATCCTATGGGCTAGGCTTGTAAAGGCTCCAGGGCCATTAGCCTAGTACACATTTATGAACCTAGGAACCTATGATAGAGACCCTGACTTGGGAGTTTGAGTGAGTTTGTGAACCTGAGAGGTATTTAGAGAAGATGCTGGTTAACAAACAAATTAGATTAAATAAGTGAAAAACCAGCATTCATTAAAAATGAGGGTAGAATTGAAACTTCTAGGAGGATGGTACGGTACTGGAAAGACTAAACTAAACAGGGCAGATGTGATCATAACAAATGTTGGGAACAAGGAAGAAGCAGTGACACTGAGTATGTGAATCGGACCTCAGAGGAAGGGACAGATATGGAAGCTTGCCTGAAGAAGAAAGGATGGAATGTTTTAATGCCAGCAGGGTATAGCACCAAATGGAATGCTGCCATCATCACATGACTATAACTGAGTTAGCAAACAAGTCTGTTAAAGTAAAAACGGATTAATTAAACGAAAATGGGAATGGCATAATTAGATATTAGCAAGGCAATAATAAAGTATACATAAAACGTAACTGAATAAACTAGAAAGCCCTAGATTTACACCAAGGTACTGCTCATTAAAACTGGCTACAAACAAAGCAATCATTCAAAAATGGAAGACAGCCATGAAGCAGTTCTGTGATATGTGGGAAGCTTTAATCAGCATCTTCTGCTAAATGATAGGGAAGGAAATACACTGACTATATTACATTGCAATCTGTGTTATGGCAAAAAAGTGCAAACAAGCCTATCTTCTGCATTTACTATTCTATCTCCTGCCCAACCCTACGTATACCCTTCCATCTGTATACCTGACTAATGCTCCCAGAATACCTCTGTGGGTTCCCTGTTCACCTCATAATCTGGACAAAGCTCCATTTAACAGGTGTGCAATCCCCTTTGTGAATAAAACTTCAGAGACACAGAAAGAGTGGTTAGTCCATATAGTGTGCTCTGTGCCCCCTCCCCTTTGCTCCTCCTATCCAGGATTACCCTTCTATATCTCCCTAATATAATGTTGTGCACAGACAACATGTCTTCACAACTCTTCAGAAGTGGAAGAGTTCAAGCTCCTCTAGTATCTAGTCATATACCTCTCTTTCATAGGTTGGTACTAGGCTATCGGCTCTAGGGCCTATACGAGGCTAGCCATAGCAATTCCCTGGAACTTTCTTCCCACAATATTTACTTCCCTGGACCACTGTCTAGCAGGACGACTGACATGATCCCTGGGGTGAATTTCCTATCTCCCATCCAATCGTCAAGGTTCCTTTTGAAGAGGGCCACAAGGACGTGCTCTGCTTGACATGTATAGGCAGTCCATTCCAGAGTATGGGGAGTCTCCGGGTAAGGAATCTATTCCTCCAGCATGTTTTGTTCATTGTGATAAGATTTAGATCCCTGGAGTGTGTGGCTCTGAGGGATTGGGATTTCTTTAAGTGTAGCATGTCCAACAGCTCAGGGTTTGACATGGTCTTGTATGTTAAGCAGAGATCGCCTTTGAGTAGACGATATGCCACAGAGTATAGCTTGAGTTTTTTTAGACTTTAGCATAGGGCATCTGCTTTAGGCCTGTGAGTCTTTTAATGAGGTATTTCTGCAGCCGTTCCAGCAGTTGCAGATGTCCTGGGAGGTACATACCAAATGGGGCATTGTACCCTATAAATGGGTCTAATGAGGGAGAACAGTGAGACAATGACTTCCTTTTTTCTGGATGAAAAGCCCGTAGTGATGAGGTGTGCCACATAGAAGGATTTCCTGACTGTTGTGGTGATGTGGTTATCAAAGGTGAGGCCACTGTCTACCTGTGTCCCTACGTCTCTCATCACACTTTCTGTGTTTAGTGTACTGCCACCTATGTGGTAACTCATGGCTACATGTTTTTTCCCAAAGGGGATAACTATACATTTCTTGGCATTAAGCTTGAGCCCATGGCTCTGGCACCAAGCATCTGTTTCTGTAAGGCCCTTTTGTAGAATATCCACATCATTTGGGGATTCAATAATGGCTCCCAGTTTGCAGTCATCTGTGAACTTTGTTAGCCAGAGTCCCTTAGTGTTGGCCTGCACTTCAGAGAAGTAGATGCCAAACAAGAGCGGTCCCAGGACTGAACCTGAGGTACTCCACTTGTCACTTGTCTGGAGCTGGATTTGGAGTCGGCTACTTTTACAGTCTAGGTTCTGTCAATAAGCCAGTTGGCAACCCATCAAGTGACGTAGGGATTTATGCCCAGCTTAGTAAGTTTATCTATGTTTCCAGAGTGGGGGATGGTGTCAAAGGCATTGGCAAGGTCCAGATAGGCTGTGTGGACTGCCTTACCCTAGTCCACAGCTCTGGAGACTTGATTCAAAGAAGTCAATCAGGTTCAGGAGACAAGATCGGCCCTTCACATACCCAAACTGGGTGGAGTCCAGTGTTTGATGGTTGCCATTGTCTTTGTTTATAAGTTCCATGATAATGCATTCCATGCCCTTGCAGATCAAGCTCATCAGACTGATTGGATGGTAGTTCCATAGATCCAAGGTGGATTCCCCCCTTGTGGAGTGGGATAACTGTAGCTGTGCACCACTCAGTGGGCACAAAGCCTGAGATGAGGCTATGGTTAAACATAACACTTAGGTCAGGTGCCAGTTCATTTTGAAGTTCATGTAGTACACAGCCCAGGATGTTATCTGGTCCCATGGATGCTGTATTCTTAGCTTTGGAGATTGCAATTTCTACCTGTGTGGCCATGATTACTGGAATTTGGCAATCTTTTGCTATTGAGATGGGCCCTTTAGGAGGTGAGAGGGGGGTGAAGTTGACACTAAATCGATCTCCCAGGATATTGGCAATATCCTTGGGATCAATATATTTAATGCCACTCTTTTGTAGCTCAGAGCAGATCTGAGCATTGCCATTTAGATTCTTGACATAACTATAGAATGCCTTGTGGTTGTCTTTGGAATCTTTGGCAATTTTATTTTTGTAACTCTTTTCTGCAACAGTTTCTTCCTTCTGTTGTATAGTTTGTTTATGGCAGAGGACCACCAGATTGGCTTCCTTTTTTTTGGAGGAGAGCATCTTGGTTCTGTTTGGAATGGCACGATTCATGCACGAGTGGATGTGCTTGTACAGTGCCTTAGTGTAGGATTCAGCAGTCGAACTTTCAGCTCCCATCTGCATGGGTTTCATGAAGTTTGTCACTTCTGACTTGAGTAGCATGAAGTTGGCTTTGGAGAAGTTTTTTATCGAGGTTTCCTTACTGGGGGGTAGGGGTGGGATGTGGATGTCAAGGATGATTTGCTTATGGTCAGACCTGACCAATGAGGGGGTGACCACTGGTGTGGAGCATCTATCTCCTGTGTTGGTAATGACCAGGTCTAGGATAGTGGAGCCCCTGGTGGGACAATGGATTAGCTGATCCAGGGCATTGGAATTTATGAATTCCAAGAACCGTTGGGTAAAGGTGTTAAGTAGTTTTCCCAGTTAATGGCAGGGTATTTCACCCAGTATTAGGGTGTTTGGTTGTATCTTAATATTTTCCAGTATGTTTAGAAAGGTGTAGTGAGAATCTTGGGGCATGGTGGGGGATCTGTAGCAAGCTACAGTTTGGATTGCAGTCTTACCTAGTGTTAGTTGCACCTGGAGAATTTCAGATGCATTGTGTTGGGCAACTAGCGTATAGGTGTGACTATCCTTAGTGAATTCACCTTTAGTGTTTTGGTCTTGGTTTGGTGGCCGAAAAGTGTGGTAAGAGATGTAGCCTGGTATTGCAGGAGTGCTCTTTGGATCCTTGAACCAGGTCTCAGTTACGTGCACAGATATCGATGTTTTCCATTTTTAGGAGTTCCTCGAGAGAGTGCATTTTGAGGTTTAGACTTCTAGAATTGAGTAGCATTACCTTCAGATTTTGCATGCTTGTATCTGTTATGGTGGTAGTTTTGTCCTTTGAACTTTGCCTAAAAAAGTCAATATAGGGGTGGCAAGTGCTTTAGCCAGTAACCTGAATCCCAGGGGTGACAGGTGCAGACCATCTCTGGCAAAGCATCATGGTTTGTCGATCATGTCATCCCAGGCAGCAGATACTGAATCCCCTTTGAATGACACCAGAAGCTTAGCCAGTTGTTGAAGTCAATAGATTTTATTTATTATTTATTTTACATTTGTTGACCGGACTAGTCTAGCTGGATATATTTCCATTTTCAGTAGAGGCCCGGGGAGAAAAGCTCCACATAGAACATAACAAAGAGACATACTATTAATAAACACATAGAATAAAAATAAGACAACATAAGTAATAAAACAAATACAAATTGATAATAATAAACTTGGTGATAAAATTCACAAAAAGTAAGGCACACCATCATTAAAAGTCCTGACTAGAGATAGGACAGTGTCAAGGGCTTCTTACTAATTACAAACAGGCTATGCCATATGGCTCCTACTACAATAAGAAATAAAAAAAGCGAGAGGGAGGAGAAATGAGGAAAAAAATAAATAAATCATGTAAGAAGATAGGGAAGAGATAGAAGTCAAGAAATGAGAGAAAAAAGAAAGACAAACAAGAGGATATGGGAGAGGTAAGAGAAAATAGGTCAGAGCATAGAGTGACTTCAGGGCAAGGAAAGGTATATGCTAGGTATTAAGCACTAGGTGAGGTTAAAGATCAGGAGAGAAGTTAGTCAGGTGTACTACATGAGCAAAGCCAGTGATTTTGGAAGTACAGTTTGATTTGTTGTTTGAAGAGGGGTAGGGATGTGATTAGAGTTATATCCCTAGGTAGTGAATTCCATACTCGGCCTGTGGTATTCGTGACTAGAGAGTCACCAGCTAAGTTGTGAGCTTTTATGGGTTTGGTCAAGAGTTTAGAAGAGGAGCGAAGGGAGGTAAGATTGCTATAAAGGGGTAAAAGCTGTGAAAGAATAGGGGTGTTATCAGGTTGGTACAAAATTTTGTGGGCAATAGAGAGTTGTGTGAGTGTAAGATAGTTTTGTAGTTCTAGCCAGCCTAGATGTTTCAAATTAAGGCAGTGATGGGTTCTGAAGGGGTTGCCCGTGGCGAAGCGGGCAATGTTATTGTAGCAAGTTGCTAGTTTGTTTAGGTTAGATTTCTTGAGGTTAGTGAAGATAGGAGAGGCATAAAAGAGAGTGGATATAAGATGGGAGTGGGCAATAGTAGCTCTAGCTGATGGGGTGAGATGCCATAGATCTTTTTGGTGGCTTTCTTTCAGAATTCATCTAACACTATCATGCGTCTTTCCACGTATGCCCCCAAAACTGCACACATTGTTTAAGAAGTCTTGACTCGACTGTGTTCTCCACTGATCAGGCCCACAATAGAATACAATGCTCCTATGGGATGCATCTCTCTATACATATAAAGCAATTAGAGACACCAAAGGTTCCTGACAAAAAAGATAATGGGTCCAAAGTACCTGACCTATCAAGAGAGGCTGAATGCTTTGTCCCTGTATTTCATGTCCTACAGGGTCCTTTTTGACAACCTGTGCCTTTTCTTTTGGACCATTAGGGATCCATCAGTCCAAGACGTCTTATTTCTCCACAAATCAAACATTTCTGTGAACACTAGAACCAGAGATCTGAACCTATTTCAACAAATAAATAACTCTTGGTGGATGGACAGAATTGTCCTGCAATGACTAGTCTCTCTCAAAACCTCCTATCCATACTCTGGCACTTCTGCAGTATTCAATAATCCCAGACTCCTAAGTCATCAATGATCCTCCCATGCCATATGACTGCCTTTAGCTTTGTCTTCTTATCCTTATGCTACACAATGACATGATCACTTTTGGCTATCAGTTCTTTAACCTAAACACCCATGACCCAGTTCTTTAACCTAAACACCCATGACCAAAACTCTGCATAGATTAATACCATATTCAAAACTCTTTGCTTTTTTGGTCGAGTCCTACAGAAGTTAGTTGAACTCCTTATGGTCCAATACCTCAATCAACGCCCCACATCCACTCTACCCTCTCTTTCAAGCTTGGAATTTCCCAGGATTCTTCTGGCAGATTTATTTTTTGTGAGTATTATCATAGTTTTCCTATTCACTGCTTTAGTCTCATCTTCAGTTGCCTATCCTCATCCTTAGCTGCATCTATGCAATTATAACTATCAATTTACCATGTCTCCTCACCTTTCACTACATTAACTGTGAGGGCCCTTGATGTAGACTCCCTTGCCATATTCCTTGTTTGGTGTTTTACTTCCTCAGATTTAAATATAATGTCCTACTTCATGAAGATTGCTTTCCCGCACCCAACACTCCATTTTCTTAAAAGAAAAATTATACCCTTGCAACTTCATGTCTCACCCCCATCCTTATCACTGGCCCAGACTTCAGTGATACTAAAAGTCTCCACCTCCTCTCTACCCAGAATCACTGCACTACACAGTAGTAACACCTAGCTGTAATATAAGTCACCCTTGCTTGTGTCTTGACTATGCACCTAATCTTTTAATTTCTTTACACTGCCTAAACATCTACCAGCTATCTTGCTTGTCACCCCTCCATTCTTACTTTAAATGCACAGTTACTGAAGTGCATCTATCCAGCTCAGTACTAAACGGTGCTAATCCTTCACAGTTAAGTTGGAACCTGTCCTCTGCATACTGATGGTGCCTCAGCCAGGTTTCTCCCATTATCGTACTATCCCCAAACCATTCTTCCATGTCCACAGCTACTCATAACTCCTAGCATTCTATTCCGTTCTGCCCTCTGGTTGCTCATAAAAGGTAGTAATACTGAGAATGCTACTTCCAAACCTACATATGAAATGCCTCAGCCAACTCTCTGTACCTGCCTGTTGCCACTTCAGAAGATCATTGGTGCCTGCATGTGCCACAGCACGTGTCCAGACTTCCTCTTTGGTGATCAGTTTGGTCACCTCCTCCCACATCTTAATGAGTAATCTTGTAGAATAAAATCTGATCTCTTTTTTATTTGCTTAGGGTTATAACCCCCCTTTGCAACTGAGTCTCCAATCATGAAGGCCATCTTCTCTGTTCACACACACTGGCTTGAATTTCTTTCACATCCTGTGCCATACCACTGACCCTACTATTTGCAACTTTTCCTCCTCCACTTCTTCAGCTGTTGGACCTTCTCACTGTCTGTGCTGGAAACCTCTCTCCATGTGGTGCACTTCATCACCTCCCAATCCTTCTTGTGCTACTACTTTGTGACCTTTCCACTATTCATATGCATGCAGTCCAGAAGACAATTACCGAGCCTAAAACAAATTCCCACCCCAAAGCACTGTTTAGTTGAGTGACATGCTGAAAGTCACTCAGTAGGCAAATGAAGGCTGAGGGAATCAAACCCTATACCACAGAAAGTAGCTTGGCATAGCCTTAATCCTGTGTGCTGTTAGACAGACAGACATCTGAGAGTTACTCTTTTACCTGTGCTATAATGCAAAGGTAATGAAATATCCACTCTACTTTATCAATGTTGTGCCAATAACCAACGAAAAGAGGACTTGAATTCCCAACCTACAGCACCTATGACCTCCATGGCACTACATTTACATACTGAGCTACATCATAAATCTGTCTTTGTTGCCCTCTGTTTGCCTCATCTATTTGAATGCACCTCTTGTCCACTTTCTGCTGTACTTCATCTGATGCTGGTTCTTCATGTAGCTGTTTGTGTGATGTTGGGCTTTCATGATAAGCTGGCTCATCTTGAGACTCTGGCTCTTCATGCATCTCTTCATGTGATGATGGCTCTGTGTGACAATGGCTCATCCTCTGATATCTGAATTTAGTGTGGCTCTCTGTGTGATGCTGGCTCTTTATGTGGCTCTTCGTATGATGATGGCTCTGTATGACACTGGCTTGTCCTGTGATATTGGATCTTATTGTGGCTCTGTGTGACACTGGCTCGTCTTGTGATGTTGGATCTTTATGTGGCTCTTCGTATGGTGATGGATTTTCATGATAATCTGGCTGGACTTGTGATGCTGGCTCTTAGTGTGACACTGGCTCATCCTGTGATATTGGATCTTTGTGTGGCTCTTCATGTGATGATGGCAATTTATATGGCTCTTCCTGTGATGATGGGCTTTCATGATAAGCTGGCTTGACTTGTGATGCTGACTCTTCATATGATGATGGCTGTTTGTGTGACACTGGCTCATCCTGTGATATTGGATCTTAGTGTGGCTCTTCATGTGATGTTGGCTCGTCTTGTGATGCTGGGGCTGTGTGGCTCTTCATATGACTCTGGCTCATCTTGTGGAACTAGATTTTTGTGTGGCTGTTCGTGTGACACTGGCTCATCCAGTGATGCTGACGGCTCATGTGACACTGGCGGCTCTTCATATGATGCTGGCTCTTCATGTGGCTGTTCACGTGACACTGACTCGTCTTGTGATGCTGGCTCTTTGTATGACATTGCTGGCTCTTTGTATGACACTGGCTCCTACATGACAAAATCTAGCTCTGTCTCATTATCTCTTCTCACTGCTCTTGACAACTGTACTGCAATGCTAGCTTTCACGCTAACTTCTTTCTCCTTGTCCTCCCTTTCTTGACTCTATCTCACACTTTTTTGCTTCAGTGTAGTCTGACCCAACCCACTTTACTGTTTTCTTCTGATGTCTGCCTATGTCCTCCTATCCTCTGCCTTGTTTGCTGGCATCCTGTTTCCTCATCCTGTCAACACACACTATATCTTTTTGCATTTGACAAGCTCATCCAGTACAATCTCTATCACTCATTCTACTATGAAGCACCCCATTCTCATTAAATAAGCCCTTATCCTCTGGCACTCCAGTGCCTCCTTAGCCCAGGAGCTACTCAGGGCGTTGAGCACTTCACAGATTTATCTCCTCACTCTTGTTGACAAACTCCAGCTATTCCTCTCATAACCAATTCTCATATTTATAATTGCTTCCCTTTATTTGCTTGTTCTCTTTTTACAACATATATTTTGTGCTCATCAGTTTCATCCTTCAACTGCTAAGTAAGACCCGACAACAGATAACCTGAAAAGTAATAACAAAACTAACACTGGTTCTGTTTGTCAGCAGAACTATAAGGTGAACTATAATAAATTACAAAACAGAGCATGACAACCACAATATACAAGATCAAACACCATCATTTCTTTATTACCACAAAACTTCACATCCTGTCTTGTGCCTTCAACTTTATAATACTTCTGAAAAAAACATTAAATTATTCAAACCAAGATAAATAGCATTGAAATGCAACTGCCACTCAAGTTCATGTTTTTCTTCTGAGTTATAATCATCACCCTAATGTTCACATCAATAATAATACAAGAAAAAGAAACTTTCTTGAAACCTTAACATACTGTAGTGCTTGCATAAAGTGTTCTCCAGTTAATTTTTAACAGATAGCAATTTTCAGGTCTATATTATGTGATCGAAAATGCGTTCATCAACATATGAACAGGCAAAATACTATTCACTGAATGGCCACTTCAGCAATTTTTTCCCAGGGGAAAAAATCGCTTGGCCGAAGAAAAACAAAAACTTTCAAACCCTAGAAAAACAAAAAAGTACAGAAACTAACAGCTGAAGGTAAAACAAAAAACGTTAATGCACACAAAAGAGAGTAAGTGCTTTCTCAGTATGCTCTCACCTCTTCATCAGACTGTTCTCAACTAGTAACAAAAGCACTTAAATAGCACAAGTTAATTAGTCAGTTAAGGCACTAATAAAAGCATCAATTATCTGAAAGAAAAATTTCACAACTGAAAAACATGCAAATGAAATATATAAAAAGCATAAAAATATATACATTAAAAACAATCCTATACTTACTGTTTGAGAGGTCTAGCTTTTAAAAAAGGCTTGAGAGAGACAACTTCATTAAGACCTGGTGTCTTATCAGCATTAAGGGACAGAATTCATCTTTGCTCTGCAGATTCTGTGCAATTCCTAAGGTCTCCCCCTCTTAGACTCTCAGGAATGATCTCTAGCACAAAAAATTTAAAATGATGTTCCTGTTCATGGCACATAACATGCTTAGCAAGAGCATTAGTGTCTTTCCTGTTTCTAATTCTCTGATGTTCCAACACCCTGTCTTTGAGTTGTCTATTACTTAAGCCTACATAAAAAGCATGACAAACAGTGCAGTATCTAAAATAAACAATGTTCTTAGTCCTGCAATCAGCATAAAAGTTTGTATCTATTTTGAAGTGTATGTTAGGGTGCATGTAAGTATGATTGGAGTGTATAAACTTGCATACTGTGCAATTCCTGCATTTAAAAAGTGCCATGCCTCTCTGACTGTAAAACCTTGCTAAAAGTATAAGTATTATAGCACAAATGCCTTTTCAAAGATGTCATTTTTAAAAGAAAAGTGTGGACCAGTGTCTATGGCATTTCTTAATT